>NW_023995890.1:0-75078 GCF_015586225.1 Lucilia sericata
AAACTGAAATATTTAAAAACAAAACAGTTTAAGACACATTTACTTCAAATTTAAAAAAAATTAATCGAATACGACATTTAAGCCGAACTCGTTGGGCGCCATTTTATTTGTAGCAAATTTTTGAAACATGAGAGCTTTCAATATTGTCATTTTACCAAGATCAGTATGTTCGTTGCTTGGAAAGTTGAATGGCTGAGCTCGCCGGATTGGGGAGGGTTCTTGAACATACTAGACCTTCATGCTCTACATAAACAAAAAGAGAAATATTCTTTCCAAGGCTCTACTCTACTAGGATATATAAACTTTACAACAAAACCGGGCTATTGTTTGTCTAACAGGATACGTAAATATTATATAATTAGAGGTGGTAGCTGATTTCACCTAGAACACTTTTAATTAAGGTTACCCACCCTCTTACTACTAAGATACTACAGTGTTCGAAATGTTTATGTTTTAGTATCTTCCCTTATAGTTTAATCGTACATCTAAATCTGTATCAAAAGTTTAAACAAACAGCATTCCCAAATAAATGTAATCTCTACTCAATATTTTTCATTTTAGACAACTCAAATCTATTTATTTTCATTATCATATGAATTAATTATAAACTGTTCTTTAAATCTAATTTTAATTGTTTATAAAATATTCCAAAAAAATTCAAAACTTTAAATAATTCTTAAATTTGTAACCAATACAATTATTAAATAAATTGAATACATATTTATATGTTAAATATTAAACGATCGCATGTTAATAAAATTTTTTGCATATCATGACTTACGATTCTGTTGCTTTGTTCTTTGTGTTTTATACCAGATGTCAAGTTTACCCTTTTCATAAATCCTTTCCTGATTTGGTTAATGGTTTGAGCTCAAAGCATTTCAGGAACTGCAACTTGAAAACATTGAATTAGTAATATAATAACACAAAGGTTGTAGGTATAATATACAAAACAAATTTTCTAACATGCTATAACTTCATAATTATTAATTAATAATAATATTGTTATTTTACATTAGATATTATTGTTCAATATGAAATAATTTTAGAAAATTCATTTATCAATATTTTACATTGAACTAGTATTATTTCATATTTACAAATTATAAATCTGTAGATAAACAATTGTTAAATTTGTTTATAAACATTTCTTCATCACAATTATGTTAAATTAGAGTTCTGTTAAATTTAAAACATTTTCTCTTTATGTTAATTAAAGTTAAAAATTACATTATTGAATTTACATTACATTATAGAACAAAAGCTCCATTTACTCTCTTAAAAAACTTACTTATTTTTGAAACTGTTATACTTAGCTCATATTAGTGATATAAATATTTGTTGTTCTTGTCTCTTTTGTCTTATTTGTTGTAGTTATAATTAAACTTCGATGACGACAAACTTTGTCTTTCTCAAATTTAAAGATCACGTTTTGATGATTATTTTGACAGATATCAGTGGGCAACTAATTAGCATACTATAGTGCAGGTTATGGTAAAATTTATAGAATGAAGTAAAATGTTTGAGTGCAGATTCTAGAACCAAATTATTTCCAATTAATTTATATTGTAATTTGGAAAAATAGTGTAGTTTGAAAGGAACTGCTATTGCGGAATTTAGGCATCACGAGTTAAATTTGCTGAATATTTAAAGCTGGATCATGTGGATGCTTAGTAAAATATTGACAAATTGATGGTGAATAAACTGTTAGATATTGACGTGTTAAGCCCAATGTGTTTTATGCATCTTCTTAATATGATGAGTTGCGTAGTTTTCTCAACATTTAGTTATAATTTGTCTTAACTCGAGATTTGAATAGAAACATGTTTTTTCTTTTGGGAATTATCAGTTTCCTACATTAAAACCCTATTAAATAATACATATAATTTAATATAATTTTCCTTTCTTTTTTTTATATTTTGTAATAAAATCTTACCAATTCAATTGGGTTATTAAGGTTTTAAAATCAATTCAATCGAATTAGTTTATAGCAAAATTGTTTTACAATTTTTTTATAATTGTAGTCAGTGAATTATATTCTTATTTGTCACGTATAATTATTTCCGAATTCAAGCACTTATAGTTACATGAGGTAAAAAGTCGATGCAATGAAGTATCCCGTTCAATATAACTTTATGCTCCAAGAATTGTATCGAAAAAGAAAAAGAGGAAGTCGAGCTTAAACATTATCACTTAGCTGAGCTTAATTAAGCAATTACCTAATTACTGGGTATTTAATTCAGTAATTGGTAATCTTCAATGTTGCTAATTAGTTTTCTGCTGTTGTAAAGCAAGTTATTCTATTACAATTATGTTATACCATAACAATTTATATTTATAACCTACTGAAAGTTAAATAAATATAATGTTAATAAAATAGTTCTAGTTATAATCATAAATTAATTTCTTAATAAGATATTTTTACATATTTACATACATATCTTATTCAAATGACAAAGTTGTAGCCTAAGTTTTGGAGATTTGTGTAAACATTTAAATTTCTAAATAATGTTGTTATTTCTTAGTAAAATTTTAGATGTAATTGACTGTTAAGAATACGAAAACGAATGTCTAGAATATTACTTATGACAATACTCTGTTTACAGTTTAAATTTCAAAATTAAAGTTTTTATAAAAAATCTGTTACAAAAGGTAATAGTGAAATAATAAAATATTAATTAATATGTCAAGTATAATTTTAAACATATTAATTAATTTAACATACAAACAAACTTAACAAAAAAGCACAACAGCACACCACACACTTCAGTGAAAAAGAAAATTTCATAATAATTTAAAAACTCTTTGGCTTCTTTATACAAAAGAGTTTGAAGTTTAGCATTAGATTGCCTCTAATAGAAAATTTCAATTATTTAAAAATCATAAGTAAATATTTTACTAAAACTACTGCTGCCTCTTGCCAACCATTGTGCCCAGGTTCCAAACAATTAAAAATTATTAAAGTTAAAAGACCAACCCACATCATCATCAATTTCTTTTTTAAAAAAAACAAGTACAATATTTGATTTCCTTGAAGTGGTTACGGGGCAAAATATTCGCACATGTATGTCAGTAAGTGTGTAAATTTATTTTTATTTTTTCTCATCACATACACATGTACATATGTGTTGTGTGTGCTGTTACCCCTCCTAGTTGTTGTTTTGTTGACTCTTGTTTGATTGCATGTTGCAAGTTTACTATTTTTCAATATATGCACAAGTCTCAATATGTAGTGGCCACAACAGTAACAACAACTAAAATAAAACTACTTCTGTGCTTTAGGGATCTGCTAACCTTTTGAAAACAATTTCAATTAACTTTAGTTAATAATCGAGTTCTTAGAACTTTTATTGAGTTACAAGAATTGTAAACAACTTCTTTTTTTTAACTTTTTTTCCACATTTTGCTATATTAAATAGAAATTATCTAGATTATTTTGTGCTAGATTAAATAAATTAAAAAGAAACAAAAAATGAAGAAATATTTGTTTAAGCAAATAAATTATGAGTATGAGTAAAATATGCATAAATTTAGAACAAAACTCAAATGGAATTCCAAGGCATCTTTAATCAAGGCATAATTATTTTTAAACCAAAGAATATTTTTTATAGAAAACTAGAAATGGAACGAGAACTGAACTAGATCTGAACGAGAACTGAACTAGAGAACTGAACTAGAACTGAACTAGAACGGAACTAGACACTGAAATAGAAAGAACTGAACTAGAACTGAACTAGAACTGAACTAGAACTGAACTAGAACCTGAACTAGAACCTGAACTAAGAACTGAATCTAGGAACAACTAGAACTAGGAACTAGAACTGAACTAGAACTGAACTAGGAACTGAACTAGAAACTGAACTAGAACTGAACTAGAACTGAAACTAGAACTGAACTGAATAAACGGAACTAGAAGTTCTGAACTAGAACTGAACTAGAACTGAAACTAGACCTGAACTAGAACTGAACTATAACTGAACTTAGAACTGGACTAAGAACTGAACTAGAACTGAACTAGAACTGAACTAGAAACTGACTAGAACTGAACTAGAACTGAACTAGAACTGAACTAGAAAACTGACTAGAACTGAACTCAGAACTGAAACTAGAACTGAACTAGAACTGAACTAGAACTGAACTAGACTGAACTAGAAACTGAAAACTAGAACTGAACTAAGAAACTGAACTAGAACTGAACTAGAACCTGAACTAGAACTGAACTAGAACTGCAACTATAAAACTGAACTAGAATGAACTAGAACTGAACTAGAACTGAACTAGAACTGACTAGAACTGAACTAGAACTGAACTAGAACTGAACTAGAACTGAAACTAGAACTGAACGAGAACTGAACTAGAACTGAACTAGAACTGAACTAGAACTGAACTAGAACTGAACTAGAACTGAACTAGAACTGAAACTAGAACTGAACTAGAAACTGAACTAGACTGAACTAGAACTGAACTAGAACTGAACTAGAACTGAACTAGAACTGAATAGAACTGAACTAGAACTGAACTAGAACTGAACTAGAACCTGACTAGAACTGAACTAGAACTGAACTAGAACTGAACTAGAACTGAACTAGAACTGAACTAGAACTGAACTAGAACTGAACTAGAACTGAACTAGAACTGAACTAGAACTGAACTAGAACTGAACTAGAACTAGACTGAACTAGAACTGAACTAGAACTGACTATACTGAACTAGAACTGAACTAGAACTGAACTAGAACTGAACTAGAAACTGAACTAGAACTGAACTAGAACTGAACTAGAACCTGAACTGAACTGAACTAGAACTGAACTAGAACTGAACTAGAACTGAACTAGAACTGAACTAGAACTGAACTAGAACTGAACTAGAACTGAACTAGAACTGAACTAGAACTGAACTAGAACTGAACTAGAACTGAACTAGAACTGAACTATAACTGAACTAGAACTGAACTAGAACTGAACTAGAACTGAACTAGAACTGAACTAGAACTGAACTAGAACTGAACTAGAACTGAACTAGAACTGAACTAGAACTGAACTAGAACTGAACTAGAACTGAACTAGAACTGAACTAGAACTGAACTAGAACTGAACTAGAACTGAACTAGAACTGAACTAGAACTGAACTAGAACTGAACTAGAACTGAACTAGAACTGAACTAGAACTGAACTAGAACTGAACTAGAACTGAACTAGAACTGAACTAGAACTGAACAGAACTGAACTAGAACTGAACTAGAACTGAACTAGAACTGAACTAGAACTGAACTAGAACTGAACTAGAACTGAACTAGAACTGAACTAGAACTGAACTAGAACTGAACTAGAACTGAACTAGAACTGAACTAGAACTGAACTAGAACTGAACTAGAACTGAACTAGAACTGAACTAGAACTGAACTAGAACTGAACTAGAACTGAACTAGAACTGAACGAACTGAACTAGACTGAACTAGAACTGAACTAGAACTGAACTAGAACTGAACTAGAACTGAAAAAAACTAGAACTGAACTAGAACTGAACTAGAACTGAACTAGAACTGACTAGAACTGAACTAGAACTGAACTAGAACTGAACTAGAACTGAACTAGAACTGAACTAGAACTGAACTAGAAACTGAACTAGAACTGAACTAGAACTGAACTAGAACTGAACTAGAACTGAACTAGAACTGAACTAGAACTGAACTAGAACTGAACTAGAACTGAACTAGAACTGAACTAGAACTGAACTAGAACTGAACTAGAACTGAACTAGAACTGAACTACTAGAACTGAACTAGTGAACTAGAACTGAACTAGAACTGAACTAGAACTGAACTAGAACTGAACTAGAACTGAACTAGAACTGAACTAGAACTGAACTAGAACTGAACTAGAACTGAACTAGAACTGAACTAGAACTGAACTAGAACTGAACTAGAACTGAACTAGAACTGAACTAGAACTGAACTAGAACTGAACTAGAACTGAACTAGAACTGAACTAGAACTGAACTAGAACTGAACTAGAACTGAACTAGAACTGAACTAGAACTGAACTAGAACTGAACTAGAACTGAACTAGAACTGAACTAGAACTGAACTAGAACTGAACTAGATTTGAACTAGAACTGAACTAGAACTGAACTAGATTTGAACTAGAACTGAACTAGAACTGACTAGAACTGAACTAGAACTGAACTAGATTTGAACTAGAACTGAACTAGAACTGAACTAGATTTGAACTAGAACTGAACTAGAACTGAACTAGAACTGAGAACTAGAACTGAACTAGAACTGAACTAGAACTGAACTAGAACTGAACTAGAACTGAACTAGAACTGAACTAGAACTGAACTAGAACTGAACTAGAACTGAACTAGAACTGAACTAGAACTGAACTAGAACTGAAATAGCTAGACTTCAAATAGAACTAAATGATGAAATTTTTGATAATTTTCTATAGAAAATAACTCACTTTTGACATGACAAATTTTCTATAGAATATAGATCTCTTAACAAGACACATTTTTATAGAAAATATTTATCTTAACAAGAAAATAGTTATTTTATCAGGAGATGTTTCTATAGAAAGTAGTTATCTCATCTAGAGAAATTTTCGATAGAAAATAGTTCTCTCATCAAGAGAAATTTGCTCCAGAAAATAGTTCTCTTATCAAGAGAAATTTTGTGTGGAAAATGGTTCATTTATCAATAGAATTTTTCTATGGAAAAAAGTTCTCTTATTAAGATACATTTTCTATAGAAAATATTTCTCTTATCAAGATAAATTTTCTATAGAAAATATTTTTCTTTTCAAGAGAAATTTTCTATAGAAAATAGTTCTCTTATCAAGAGAGATTTTCTGTGGAAAAAAGTTCTCTTGTTAAGATAAATTTTCTATAGAAAAGAGTTCTCTTATCAAGAGAAATTTGCTTTAGAAAATAGTTCTCTTATCTAGAGAAATTTTCTATAGAAAATATTTCTCTTATCAATAGAAATTTTCTATGGAAAATAGTTCTCTTATCAAGAGAAATTTTCTAAGAAAAATTGTTCTCTTATCTAAAAATATCTTTGTAAATTAATTTTTCTATTCCTCTCACTCTTTCTTTTATTAATTTAACGTTATTTTTAGTTTTAATTAATTTAAATTTGTAATTTCCTTTTTGCTGTCACTCATTCCTTCACAGATGAAAAACAAAATCCTTTGATAAATTCATTTTAAATCTTTTCCATTCGAAACGTCATTTTCCTCTTTTTTTGCACACAAAAGTTTTTCTACTGGTATTTATTTTGTATTTACACGACAGCCAGACATTATGCTTCAATTATTTGCATTAAATTATATTCCATTTATAAAATAATAATAAAATTTTTGTAAATGTTTATTAAATATTAACAGGCCACCAACAATGAAAGCACACAATTACAACCAACATTTTTATTATTCTCACCAATATAAAAGCAATTTAAATGATTTTGTGTTTTTTTTTTTTTTTTTTTTTTTTTTGTATAAATTATTTTCCAAAAATATTAAACCAACACAAAAAGTAAAGCGTTAATTATGTATGAAAAATTTTGTATTCAAGTTAAAACCTTCTTGAGTATGGAGATTTTTAGACAACTTTCTTTGTTTCCTTTATTATGCTAATTTCGGTATAGTGAATGTTTAGCAGAGGTTTTGTCAGGGTAAGCAGTGAGTTTTATTAAATGAAATTAAATAATTTTACAAAAATTCCATAGCAGCATTTATCTAATATTTGCTTACTCTAAACACTTTTTTTGCAGTAGCAACAACAAAGTTTTATTTTTAATTTTACATTATTCTTTTCTGTAGGCCTGCATTATTAGTCATGCATAAAGGTTGTGATCTGCAGCTGTTGGTAACTACACATACATATGTATATAAAATACCGGAATACCATAAATCGTAAAAAAGAGTTTAAATCAGTGTAATGGATTTAAATTGCCCTAAATGTTCACTTAACAATTGCAAACAATTATATTATGTAAAAGTTAGCATGCTAAAGCCTGTTTACTAATTTCAACTAGAACTAGCACAGAACTAGAATATTACTAGAAGAGAACTAGAACAGAACTAGAACAGAACTAGAACAGAACTAGAACAGAACTAGAACTAGAACAGAACTAGAACAGAACTAGAACAGAACTAGAACAGAATTAGAACAGAACTAGAACAGAACTAGAACAAAACTAGAACAGAACTAGAACAGAACTAGAACAGAACTAGGAACAGAACTAGAACAGAACTAGAACAGAACTAGAACAGAACTAGAACAGAACTAGAACAGAACTAGAACAGAACTAGAACAGAACTAGAACAGAACTAGAACAGAACTAGACAGAACTAGAACAGAACTAGAACAGAACTAGAACAGAACTAGAACAGAACTAGAACAGAACTAGAACAGAACTAGAACAGAACTAGAACAGAACTAGAACAGAACTAGAACAGAACTAGAACAGAACTAGAACAGAACTAGAACAGAACTAGAACAGAACTAGAACAGAACTAGAACAGAACTAGAACAGAACTAGAACAGAACTAGAACAGAACTAGAACAGAACTAGAACAGAACTAGAACTAGAACAGAACAGAACTAGAACAGAACTAGAACAGAACTAGAACAGAACTAGAACAGAACTAGAACAGAACTAGAACAGAACTAGAACAGAACTAGAACAGAACTAGAACAGAACTAGAACAGAACTAGAACAGAACTAGAACAGAACTAGAACAGAACTAGAACAGAACTAGAACAGAACTAGAACAGAACTAGAAATTTAATGTTCTTGTCACTTGTGTTAAGAGCAACTAAACATACCCTTTGTTTCTCTATTAGGAAGCATTAACATTTTATAAATACTTAACAAGAAACTTGACACTTAACTAAATACCCAGCCAAATCAAGCAACAAACTCAACTTTGTATTACATACCTTTAGATGGATAGACTTTTTCTACAGTTCCTCATAGCAATTGTATCTGTATAAATGTCTGTCTGTTTTACTGTCTGCCGTTTACTCGGTATATCTTATGATTCTCTCAATGTGTCTGTCTGTCTTACAGTTGTTGGTCTGTCTGTTAAATTGTTAATAATATATAGAGCTTTGTGTAGAACCTTTGCCACCATCAGGTATACAAATCAGTTTAAAAAGAAAGAAGTTTTATTTTGAGTTTTTTTTTTTTTTTTTTTTTTTGTGAAATACTCGTACAATGAAATCAAATAAGTGTTAAATTGTATTATTTTATGGCATATTGCTGTGATTTCATTTTATTTTCTTTTTTTTCAGTTTTTTTCTTTTTCTTTACAATTCACTTTTGATTGTTTCGTTTTGTTCATTTGTTATAGAATGAAATAAAACGAAAAATTGCAAATTGATATTAATACATTTTATTTTTAATGACACTTAAATAATGATGTAGATAATAAAGGTACTTGTTTTCTGCTTCATTTATGTATTGTTGATGTTGTTGTTGCTGCCTCATTTGTTTTTAGAGTTTAAATTGCAGGAGTTGTAAGGAAACACACTTGTACACGATTTAAAAGCAACATTTTGGGAAAGGGAGAAGAGGTTAGGAAATATTATTGATTTTTTTTTTAGGGATATTTTTTCAATATCTTATAAAGTTTCTTAAAGATCACAGATTCTGAAAATTTTCTTTTGATTTTTTCTTATAAAACGTTAATCTCTATTTTTGTGGCATTTTTTTGTAATAAAAATTTTAGGGGGAATAGCGTAATAAAAACTTGCAAATAGCAAAAATCAAAGCCAAATTAAAAGCAACAAGAAATGTTTATATCTTCCTGCTGCTGAAACATTATAGTCGTAGGAAAAGAAAGGAAACAAAAAAAAAACCAACAATTTATTGCTTCAAAACTACATCAATACGACTTTGGTCGTAAAACAAACTGAATGTGAATGTTGCAACAACAACAACGGCAAGAACAATAACGTCTGCAGCAGCCATGCAGCAGCCTCAAAAATATCTTTGCAACACAAATAACTACGATAATGCTGTATCTAATGCTGCAAGTTTTACTATGGTTACTAACACATTGACAGCCAACATGCAGCTGCCTGTTCAAATAAAGTAGTAGATGATGATTTTTCACTAAATGTAATAGATACTTTGCTCAATTTTATAACTTCAAAAAAACGAAAGAAACACAAAAAAAAAAAAAAAACACCAGGAAAACAAAACTTAGGTTGTAGCAAATAATAGTAATAATAAAAATCACAAGAAAAGTGAAATAGCAAATATCATTACTTAAACGGTAAGAAAGAAACAACAAATACTTTTTGCAAACCCCAAATTCTAAAATACTTAACTATCAAAAACACATAGTACATTCAACTGTTTTTTCTCTACGTACGGCAGAAAGAAGAAAAAATAACAGCTAAACTATAAAATAAAGAGTTTTACAAAAGTATTGGCAGCATTTTAGGCGCCAAAACTGACGAGACATAAAACAGTGGGCGTTGGGTGCTATTGGCGCGTTTAGTTTGATGAATGCAACATAAGCAAATGTTATATAAAATATAGAAAAAAAATTCTAGAATATAACATAATCAACTAAAGATACATATTTAATTTTTAGTTGTAGAGATAATAAGAAAGATATAAATAAAACTATCATCTCAATAAAAATTACGCTTCTGCTTAACAGAAGCTTTATGTTAGACATTTATTCTGTTCTAGTTCTGTTCTAGTTCTGTTCTAGTTCTGTTCTAGTTCTGTTCTAGTTCTGTTCTAGTTCTGTTCTAGTTCTGTTCTAGTTCTGTTCTAGTTCTGTTCTAGTTCTGTTTCTAGTTCTGTTCTAGTTCTGTTCTAGTTCTGTTCTAGTTCTGTTCTAGTTCTGTTTCTAGTTCTGTTCTAGTTCTGTTCTAGTTTGTTCTAGTTCTGTTCTAGTTCTGTTCTAGTTCTGTTCTAGTTCTGTTCTAGTTCTGTTCTAGTTCTGTTCTAGTTCTGTTCTAGTTCTGTTCTAGTTCTGTTCTAGTTCTGTTCTAGTTCTGTTCTAGTTCTGTTCTAGTTCTGTTCTAGTTCTGTTCTAGTTCTGTTCTAGTTCTGTTCTAGTTCTGTTCTAGTTCTGTTCTAGTTCTGTTCTAGTTCTGTTCTAGTTCTGTTCTAGTTCTGTTCTAGTTCTGTTCTAGTTCTGTTCTAGTTCTGTTCTAGTTCTGTTCTAGTTCTGTTCTAGTTTGTTCTAGTCTGTTCTAGTTCTGTTCTAGTCTGTTCTAGTTCTGTTCTAGTTCTGTTCTAGTTCTGTTCTAGTTCTGTTCTAGTTCTGTTCTAGTTCTGTTCTAGTTCTGTTCTAGTTCTGTTCTAGTTCTGTTCTAGTTCTCTAGTTCTGTAGTTCTGTTCTAGTTCTGTTCTAGTTCTGTTCTAGTTTGTCTAGTTCTGTTCTAGTTCTGTTCTAGTTCTGTTCTAGTTCTGTTCTAGTTCTGTTCTAGTCTGTCTGTTCTAGTTCTGTTCTAGTTCTGTTCTAGTTCTGTTCTAGTTCTGTCTAGTTCTGTTCTAGTTCTGTTCTAGTTCTGTTCTAGTTCTGTTCTAGTTCTGTTCTAGTTCTGTTCTAGTTCTGTTCTAGTTCTGTTCTAGTTCTGTTCTAGTTCTGTTCTAGTTCTGTTCTAGTCTGTTCTAGTTCTGTTTAGGTTCTGTTCTAGTTCTGTTCTAGTTCTGTTCGAGTTCTGTTCGAGTTCTGTTCTAGTTCTTTCTAGTTTCTGTTCTAGTTCTGTTCAAGTTCTGTTCTAGTTCTGTTCGAGTTCTGTTCGAGTTCTGTTCTAGTTCTGTTCTAGTTCTGTTCTAGTTCTGTTCTAGTTATGTTCTAGTTCTTTTACAGAATCCAAATTTAAGAAAAAAGTTAATTATTTGACAACTTTATTTAAAAAAATTTCTGTATAGTTTTCTAATTTTGTTGTCGAATCCAAAATAGATTGTTTTCTTTTTTTTAGTTTATGACTCTGCATCTGTATGTATTTTGTCTAACATTTAGTGCTGTTAGTTTTCCCATGAAGTTTAAAAATAGTTTTGTGACGCTTTTGAAAAATTTTATGCATTTTTAGCTTTATTTCTATGGTTGAAATATTTTATTCGTAAAATTTTATACAATTCTCCTGCACAGACATTCATACAATATTTGTTAACCCATTCATTTATTCATTCATTCATTCATTCAACATCAGCACCGAACAACCACCTTCATCATCATCATTGTAGGTTTCCTGACTTTGCTTTAACTTTTAAGCTTTTGGTTGTCGGTGTTTTTTCCCATTTTTTAAAAATTTTCTATAGTTTATGGGAAAAATATGTGTGTTTGTATCCTTTTTTTCGTTTATTTTCTATTTTAGTTTCTTTCTGCTCTTTTTTTCGCTATATATAAATACGAGTATAAATAAATTTTGTGTATGTTTTTGAAATAGAATGTACATAAAAATAAATCACATTTAAAGGACATTAAGGCGCCTTTGGTTTTTGATAGTATTTATAGTAAATAAATATTTCTTTTGTTGGTTTATTTTTAGATGATTTTTTTTTAATTTAAGGAAGAGTAGTTTGAAAGGCAAAAAAAGGTGTAACTTTAAAATAATTTCCATAAAATGTTTAAATAAAAATCAATCATACGCCCTCTGGTTCGTTTGACTACCAGACATAATCCGTCATACGTCAAGTAGGTTTTTCTTTTATAAAAAGACAAACCATATTTTACCAATTAAATATAATTACTTTGCCCATCAGTTGCTTTTTTATTCACTCCCACCTTTTAATAAAATTTAATTATTCTAACAAAATTCCCAACCTAGTTGTTTGTACGTAAATTTAACTGTTTTTTAAATTATTTCCGAAAATAAAACTTTTAAAGTTCATTGGCTTTCGGTGCAAAGTTTTTTTCTCTATCCTATTTTGTACAATTTGTAGTTCATTTTTAGTTTTTATCTCTCACACACCCACTTAGTTTTCCAAAATTCTCATGCACCATCACACACACAATATTCCCTA
The DNA here is from genome assembly GCF_015586225.1 of Lucilia sericata. Taxonomy (NCBI): domain Eukaryota; kingdom Metazoa; phylum Arthropoda; class Insecta; order Diptera; family Calliphoridae; genus Lucilia; species Lucilia sericata. Next base: position 13,001 of record NW_023995890.1, read on the forward strand.
CCACAAATACACAGACATTAGCACATACAAATGTACATACATACAAACATATTTTATTTTTTGTTTGTTTTCCAAATGACATCTATATGGCATTTTCAGGCATGCATATGCATGCATTTCATGTATTATTATTGCATGTTACATTTTATGGTTGTCCATTTGATAATGGCTCTTTTTGTTTGTTATTTTTTTGTTCAGAGTGTGTGGGTTTACATACAAATACATTTAAACTGAACAGCATTTAAAATGTGTGAATGAATTTTTAATGGCACTTACTCTACAACACATATGCGCTTATTCGTTGGTTCGCTTTTAAAGATATTTACACGACTGTTGGACAACAATTATTTAAATAAAATTTTAAAATTTTTTATAATTGAGGGTATCATTTTGAAGCCGGAATACAAGAAGAGAAAAGAACATAATCAGAACTGAACTAGAACAAAACGAGAACTGAGCTAGCGCGTTTCTGTTTACATCGTGTTCCATTTACCTTTTCAGTTCCCCATAATTACACCATATGATGCGTATGATTCTAACTAATTTATTTTTAATTAACATATAAGTATACGCTACCTGAGAACTGAACTAGAATAACTGATCTAGAACTTAACTAGAACTGAACTAGAACTAGCCACTGAACCAGAACTGACTAGAACAGAACTAGAACTGAACTAGAACCTGAAATAGAACTGAACTAGAAACTGAAATAGAATGAACTCGAAACTGAACTAAGACTGAACTAGAACTGAAATAGAACTGAACTAGAATGAACTAGAACGGGAACTAGAAACGAACTAGAAACTGAACTAGAACTGAACTAGAACTAAACTAGAACTAAACTAGAACTGAACTAGAACTGAACTAGAACTGAACTAGAACTGAACTAGAACTGAACTAGAACTGAACTAGAACTGAACTAGAACTGAACTAGAACTGAACTAGAACTGAACTAGAACTGAACTAGAACTGAACTAGAACTGAACTAGAACTGAACTAGAACTGAACTAGAACTGAACTAGAACTGAACTAGAACTGAACGAACTGAACTAGAACTGAACTAGAACTGAACTAGAACTGAACTAGAACTGAACTAGAACTGAACTAGAACTGAACTAGAACTGAACTAGAACTGAACTAGAACTGAACTAGAACTGAACTAGAACTGAACTAGAACTGAACTAGAACTGAACTAGAACTGAACTAGAACTGAACTAGAACTGAACTAGAACTGAACTAGAACTGAACTAGAACTGAACTAAACTGAACTAGAACTGAACTAGAACTGAACTAGAACTGAACTAGAACTGAACTAGAACTGAACTAGAACTGAACTAGAACTGAACTAGAACTGAACTAGAACTGAACTAGAACTGAACTAGAACTGAACTAGAACTGAACTAGAACTGAACTAGAACTGAACTAGAACTGAACTAGAATGAACTAGAACTGAACTAGAACTGAACTAGAACTGAACTAGAACTGAACTAGGAACTGAACTAGAACTGAACTAGAAACTGAACTGAACTGAACTAGAACTGAACTAGAACTGAACTAGAACTGAACTAGAACTGAACTAGAACTGAACTAGAACTGAACTAGAACGAACTAGAACTGAACTAGAACTGAACTAGAAGAACTAGAACTGAACTAGAACTGAACTAGAACTGAACTAGAACTGAACTAGAACTGAACTAGAACTGAACTAGAACTGAACTAGAACTGAACTAGAACTGAACTAGAAACTGAACTAGAACTGAACTAGAACTGAACTAGAAACTGAACTAGAACTGAACTAGAACTGAACTAGAAATGAACTAGAACTGAACTAGAAACTGAACTAGAACTGAACTAGAACTGAACTAGAACTGAACTAGAACTGAACTAGAACTGAACTGAACTAGAACTGAACTAGAACTGAACTAGAACTGAACTAGAACTGAACTAGAACTGAACTAGAACTGAACTAGAACTGAAACTAGAACTGAACTAGAACTGAACTAGAACTGAACTAGAACTGAACTAGAACTGAACTAGAACTGAACTAGAACTGAACTAGAACTGAACTAGAACTGAACTAGAACTGAACTAGAACTGAACTAGAACTGAACTAGAACTGAACTAGAACTGAACTAAAACTAGAACTGAACTAAAACTAGAACTGAACTAGAACTGAACTAGAACTGAACTAGAACTGAACTAGAACTGAACTAGAACTGAACTAGAACTGAACTAGAACTGAACTAGAACTGAACTAGAACTGAACTAGAACTGAACTAGAACTGAACTAGAACTGAACTAGAACTGAACTAGAACTGAACTAGAACTGAACTAGAACTGAACTAGAACTGAACTAGAACTGAACTAGAACTGAACTAGAACTGAACTAGAACTGAACTAGAACTGAACTAGAACTGAACTAGAACTGAACTAGAACTGAACTAGAACTGAACTAGAACTGATCTAGAACTGAACTAGAACTGAACTAGAACTGAACTAGAACTGAACTAGAACTGAACTAGAACTGAACTAGAACTGAACTAGAACTGAAACTAGAACTGAACTAGAATTGAACTAGAGCTGAACTAGAACTGAACTAGAACTGAACTAGAACAATACTAGAACAGAACTAGAACAGAACTAGAACAGAACTAGAACAGAACTAGAACATTCCAGTTCCCTTATTAACAAAGGCTATAGTACACCATATGGTGCGTATGATTAATTAAATTATTTTTGAATTAAATATTAAGTATACGGTCCTGAACTTTATGATTACATATGTCTAGCTAATATTTAAGAATAACTCTTAATAATTTATTTGTAATACAAATTTCTTTTCTTTGATTTTTATAATACTTGTTTTTAAACAAAAATAAAATCCATCTTTCTTCTTCTAAAACAAAAGTAATTAAAGTTTTTCAATTAAAACTTCGTAATCACTTTGTCTCTCCAACTCTCATACAAACAAGTATTTTTAAAACAAAATATGTTTGTCTTATTTTAAATAAATAATACCTAGAAATACTTGACAAATTTAATTAACTGAGAGCGTTAAATATAAATAAAAATTTCTACGCCATCTGCAAACATTATGACATTAAGTTTAATTACTACATTTAGCTGTAAGTACTTTTTTTCGTATGACTAATTGTCAGGACAACGTACAAAATAATATAAAGCTTAACAACAGAAATAGCTACAATTATTAAATGATTTTGTTTGAACTATAAAATATGTTAATAATTATACAAAATCAAAGCAACTAAGTAGAAATATATTTACAAAAACTCCCATGTTAATTAAGTTTAATTATTATTTTTTTCAGATTTTTTTTTTTTCGTTGCCATGAGTATTTGTTGTTTTTTTATTGTAATTTGTTCAACATGCATACACTTATCATCAAATTTTAATATTATTTACGTCAGTTTAAGGTTGAATATTTTGTATAATACCAACGTCATTGCCGGTTTTTTGATTAAGTTGATTTGTCTGTGGCTGTTGATACCATTTTAATAGAGTTTTAATTGTCAATGACCAGTGCTGGTGTAAAGGTTTAATAGTATTTATTAATATGATTACTGGCATGAAACAAATTGTTGGTGGTAAGCAAGGGTAGAGCATTTATTGGCATATAATTTTAATTGTTAGTAAATTCTATCAATATAAAGACAGACCTTTTCAAGGCCATTTGTCTGAACTATTTGGTGGTAAAAGCCAAATGTTCACATAAACATCTTCTCTTTAATTCCAACTTTAAACGTGCCAAAAACCTTCTCTCTTAAAAGCTTAATAATAACCTCGCTTAAACTTTTTATACAAAAGCGTAATTCGTATATTTTCATTTTGCCATCATTAAAGGATTTCCAGCAATTATTTAAAAAATAACAACGTTGTTACGAAAGGACAATCAATTTGGGTAAACTCGTGCCATAATAAAACATTCCTTTTTGTATGGGAATATACGCTCGTATATATTTTTGCACATCGCAATAGCAATGAGTATTATATTATTTTTTAACAATGACATAAAATCAAATCAAATTTAATGACTGACTGACGTCAAAAGTACAATGACAACATATGAATGGTAAATTCTACTTACTCGTCGTCATATGTAAACAAGTAGTGTATTAAATTATAATATATGTACGTTTATAACAATTTTAAAATTTTTCTCCGGCTTTCATTGAAAAATGTGTTGTCTTTAATGTTATGAACCACTTTACAGTAGATTATATTTTTCTAAAAGTATTTTATAAATTGAATTATATTGTCTTTATTCTCTCTTGCTAAGCACATATACGTTTTCATTAATATTTTATTATGTTCATTTTATCTTTATTTTTAGAATGCCCCACCGCTATGGATGGCATGGAGCGTTTTGCATGTCCGACACCGGATTTGCAAGGTCGATATCGTTGCATAGACGATCATGTACTGTGTGATGGTTTCCTTGATTGTCCCGAGGGTGAGGATGAGGATAGAAGATCGTGTATGTTCTACAAAACGGTAAGTAATGTTGAATAAATATATCAAGCGCGTATGCTTAATATTTAATCAAACAATGATCATATATTAATCATACGTACCATACGAATTTTTAAACGTTTTAAATGAAAACACATATGAACAAAAACTGAACTGGAATGAAGTAGAACAGAACTAGAACAGAACTAGAACAGATCTAGAACAGAACTAGAACAGAACTAGAACAGAACTAGAACAGAACTAGAACAGAACTAGAACAGAACTAGAACAGAACTAGAACAGAACTAGAACAGAACTAGAACAGAACTAGAACATAACTAGAATAGAACTAGAACATAACTAGAACAGAACTAGAACAGAACTAGAACAGAACTAGAACAGAACTAGAACAGAACTAGAACAGAACTAGAACAGAACTAGAACAGAACTAGAACAGAACTAGAACAGACTAAAACAGAACTAGAACAGAACTAGAACAGAACTAGAACAGAACTAGAAACAGAACTAGAACAGAACTAAAACAGAACTAGAACAGAACTAGAACAGAACTAGAACAGAACTAGAACAGAACTAGAACAGAACAGAACTAGAACAGAACTAGAACAGAACTAGAACAGAACTAGAACAGAACTAGAACAGAACTAGAACAGAACTAGAACAGAACTAGAACAGAACTAGAATAAAACTAGAACAGAACTAGAACAGAACTAGAACAGAACTTGAACAGAACTTGAACAGAACTTGAACAGAACTTGAACAGAACTAGAACAGAACTTGAACAGAATTAGAACAGATCTAGAACAGAACTAGAACAGAACTAGAACAGAACTAGAACAGAACTAGCACAGAACTAGCACAGAACTAGCACAACAGAACTAGAACAGAACAGAACAGAACTAGAACAGAACTAGAACAGAACTAGAACAGAACTAGAACAGAACTAGAACAGAACGAGAACAGAACTAGAACAGAACTAGAACAAAACTAGAACAGAACAAGAACAGAACTAGAACAGAACTAGAACAGAACTAGAACAGAACTAGAACAGAACTAGAACAGAACTAGAACAGAACTAGAACAGAACTAGAACAGAACTAGAACAGAACTAGAACAGAACTAGAACAGAACTAGAACAGAACTAGAACAGAACTAGAACAGAACTAGAACAGAACTAGAACTAGAACAGAACTAGAACAGAACTAGAACAGAACTAGAACAGAACTAGAACAGAAATAGAACAGAACTAGAACAGAACTAGAACAGAACTAGAACAGAACTAGAACAGAACTAGAACAGAACTAAAAAGAACTAGAACAGAACTAGAACAGAACTAGAACAGAACTAGAACAGAACTAGAACAGAACTAGAACAGAACTAGAACAGAACTAGAACAGAACTAGAACAGAACTAGAACAAAACTAGAACAGAACTAGAAGAACTAGAACAGAACTAGAACAGAACTAGAACAGAACTAGAACAGAACTAGAACAGAACTAGAACAGAACTAGAACAAACTAGAACAAACTAGAACAGAACTAGAACAGAACTAGAACAGAACTAGAACAGAACTAGAACAGAACTAGAACAGAACTAGAACAGAACTAGAACAGAACTAGAACAGAACTAGAACAGAACTAGAACAGAACTAGAACAGAACTAGAACAGAACTAGAACAGAACTAGAACAGAACTAGAACAGAACTAGAACAGAACTAGAACAGAACTAGAACAGAACTAGAACAGAACTAGAACAGAACTAGAACAGAACTAGAACAGAACTAGAACAGAACTAGAACAGAACTAGAACAGAACTAGAACAGAACTAGAACAGAACTAGAACAGAACTAGAACAGAACGAACTAGAACAGAACTAGAGCGAACAGAACAGAACAGAACAGAACTAGAACAGAACTAGAACAGAACTAGAACAGAACTAGAAGTATAATAGAATTTGTTATTAGCTTTTATTTAATTTGTATTCTTCCTTCTTTCATTTGTACTTTTAGACGAAAGCCCATCTCGATGTGCTGGCGGATGCGTTACTGCGATGGGCCCGAGGCCGCTAGGTTTATTAAGAGCAACACACACACACACAATCTTCAACTAATAACCTAACAAAACAAAAGCACAGTTATTAAATGAATTATCCTCCGCCAATCATTAAATATAAATAAACTAAAGACAAAAAAAAACTATTACAAACAAATTGAAACTGTATAACTAAACTGAAAGAAAGCAAAACATAAGAAGGGATATGGGAATGGAACTTACAAAGATCCTGTGCAATAAAAGTATACATACTCTTTGAAAGCAGTTACAACAACAGCAACAGCCGACAAATAGTTTAAACTAACAAAATCAGGTAATATGCTTAACAAAACCAAGACAACAGCTTTTCATTTCAAAATTTCCTAAAAAAAACAAAACACAGACACTTTTAACAGCAACAACAATAACAACAAACAAGAGTATGTATGTAAAAAGTAACAGTTTAAATATATAATAAATATTAAAATGAAACAAAAACAGAAGAGAAATTAACTATTAAACATATTATTAATATACATTTATTATAATTATTATATAAATATATTATGATTATTAATTAATTAAAATTTATTATTAATTATTATTATATTTACAAAACAATAAATTCAATTTGAGAAAATTTAATGCAAAAAACAAAACCAGACAATTGTTAACAATCTTTAACTATTTTAAACGAAAAGTTTTGCTAGAAAAAGAAGAATCATTTAATGTTTTTTTTTTTTTCTCTCCAGTAATTAAAATTATTTTCTTAAATTATGTTTTTAACTGATACCCCCCCCCCCCTCTCCCTGGAAACAAAACAAAATTAAAAAAATCTTAAATTTAAAACAAAATGTATGTATATGTTAAATAAACTTTTTCCGTGTGTATTTGTATAAAAAAAAACAACAACAACAACTGATATTATTATAAAAATAAATAAACAAAAGAAAAAATAATTATTATTATTAAATTAAATTAAAATTATTAAAAAAAAACAAATGATTATTTACTAGGGTTTTATGATTATTAATTGTATGATATATTTAAACAGTATAAAAAAAAACAAACAAATAATTATTATTGATTTAATTCAACTAATTACAAAATGTATTTAAATAAATTATTATTAAATATTAAACAAAACAAAAACAAACATAACACAAGACTAATAAAAAATTAATATATTTTTTTAAGTTTTTAATTGTATTATATTTATTTTTTTACTTAAGATTATAATTCTATTTGTTTCATAAACTAATTTTTATTGTTTAAGTTGTTTTTTTACATTTTTTTATAAATAAATTTTTGTTTTCAAAACTAAAACTAAACTTTATTTTTTGTTATTTTTGGAAATATTTAATACTTTCTTTTCCCCCAACTTAGCTCTAAACTGTTAAAGCTTTTGCTACAGATGACAGATATTATGTAAAGAAATTTCAAGGTTTTCATATATAACTATTATTTAGCGAAAGCTTTCAATAACTAAAAAAGCTTTTAAAAATTTTCTATTTAGTTTCTAAATATTCCATATATATAAAAAGTCTGCTTTATTTTCTAAAAGAACAGGAGCTTTTTTACAAACATATAAAACAAAAGCTTTCAATATATAACAAAAGCTTGCACTAACCTTTTAGGTACGTATATTCGTGGCTTCAATACAAAAGCTTTTCATAAATAAAAAGTTTAAAAAGTTTCTTTAGTAATATATTTCTTATGAAAACTTCAGTTATTTTCTGAAAGCTTTAAATTTCTTTAAACTTTATTTAGCAAACATGTTCATTATTCAAAAAGCTATTTACTCAAGACTTAGAAATGTATGCAAAAGTAGCTTGAGAAGTCTTCATAGTAGTCTAGCTTTTTATTGAACTTTTCAAATAGAATTCCAACTTTTTTATAAAACTTTTAGAATTAACCAAATGCAAGAGCTTTTTTTGCAAATATAATTACTTCTTCTAAAAAAGCTTTAAAAAACCTTTTAGAAATATGTACTCTATATATTACATTTAATTAAGAAAATTTCCGATTAAATAAGAAAGTTTTTTAAGTTTAAAATTTAAAGCTTTTTACTCAAGACTTTATGACAGCATATAATAATACATAGTTTTTAAAAGGAAAGCTTTGAGAAATATTATCAAAATTCCGAGATTTCTGAAAGCTTGGGAAATCTATTTTTTGTTAAACTTTTAAATAGAATTTTAACACTTTAACACATAGAGCTTTTAGAAATGCCTAAAGAAAGTATCTAATGCAAGAGCTTTTTTGAAAATATAATTCTTTTTTTTGGCAAAAGCTTTTAGAAATACATATAAACGCTATATAACATTTAGTTAAGAAAAACTCTCATTTTATAAGAAAACTTTTTTAAATATATTCCCGAGTTTTTAATACAAAAGCCTTTTTTAATAAATTTATGTTAAATAAAAGCTTTTAAAATATTTTTATACAAAAGTCACACGAAATGTCTTCTTGACTTTGAGAAAGTTTTAGATTTCTATTATTTATTAAACTTCCAAAGTTTTTTTATAAAGCTTTCATAAGCTTCAAAGCGACAGCTCTTATTAACTTAAAAGCTTAAAGGATATTTTTTATTAATAATATTATTTCAAAAGAATGATAAAAATTTTAAATATGCTTTTCTTAGAAAGCTTTTTTAGAAAAAAAAAACATTTTCAGAGAAAGCTTTTTAAAAAAGCTTTTTTCATAGAAAGCTTTTTAAAAAAGCTTTTTTCATAGAAAGCTTTTTTCATAGAAAGCTTTTTAAATAAGCTTTTTTTCAGAGAAAGCTTTTTTTAGAAAAAAAAGAAAGCTTTTTTCATAGAAAGATTTTTTAGACAAAAATACTTTTTTCAGAGAAAGCTTTTTTAAAAGAGTTGAAAAAATTGTCTCAAAAGTACTTCATTAGAAAAAACTTTTTTGGAAAAAAATTATTTCTTAAAAAAATCTTTTTTAGAAAACAGATTATTTGAAGAAAGCTTTTTAAAAAGATCTTTTTAGAAAAAGCTTTGTATAAACAAAGGATTATAAGGCCAAGGAAAAGCTTTTAGACATTTATACAGAAGTCTCTAATACAAAAGTTTTCTTTTTCCAAATTTTTAAGTTTTAAAAAGCTTTTTATAGTTCGTATTAAAAATTAAGATCTTCTATAAAGCTTTTTGTAGGTATTCATTTTAAAAAGTAATAAAAAGCTCATTAAAAATTACAGCTTAATTTCAAACTAAAACATACTTATGATAATGATAAAAAAGCATTAAATATTATATTACAAAGCTTTCGTTCACTTCAACAAAAGCAAATAATTTAAGTTTCTATTACAAAAATTAATGTTGAAAGTTCTTAAAAGCTTAATTTTTTCTGAACTTTAAATAACGAACGAAACAGCTTTTATAAATGTATGGAACAATCTAACCACAAAAGCTTTTTCTTACAAGTTGTATTTAAAATTATTAGAAAGCTGTTATTAAAAAACAGAGAAACTTCAAACCAACTACATAAGAGCTCCTGTTCTGAAAAAGCTTTTTCAAATAGTATTCTTCAAAATCGTTAATTCCTTCCTCTTCATTTACGATTATATTAAGATAAATGTTTAAAACCTTGATTTTAGCTCAAGCTTATTTAAAGAAAATTTTATCAGCAAAGCTTTTATTTAAATAGTTTTAATGAACATGATTTTGCTATTTTTTTTTATTTAAGTACCAAAAACTTTTGTGTGATTATTTTATTTAGCTAATATTTTAGTTATTATAATACAAAGCTTTTTTTAAACTAATTTTGAGTTTTTGTTTATGTATTTTATACTGTGTTGTTTTTAAAGTTTTTGACAACAAATTCTTATATTTATTTTAAAAATGTTTCTTTTAACTAATTTTACTTAATTTTATCTTATTTATGAAACAATTCTCATGGATACGGCAGCTATTTGTAGATAAGTAAATTTATTTAAATTTTTAATGAAAAACAAAATATAATAATGATATGAACAAAAAAGAACTGTCAAAATAAATTTAAACAAAAAAACCTAAACGCATAAACTAACATATTTAAATGTATTAAAAAAATAATATTAATTATATATGTATATTCAACAAATAACAACAAAAAACATTAAACAAACACATAATGTTAAAATAATAAAAAAAGGTAAAAATAATTAAAGTAATAAAAATGGAAAGTATTAAGATAAATGCAAAAAAATGAATAATTATTTAATTTTTTATAAATTTTCTTAAAATTTCGAATTTTTATTTAAATCCTTTTTAATGTTAACATAAAACTACTGTTTAATTAAGCTTTTTACTCAGCAATCTTCAAGATCTTCTTTGTTAAAATTTTTAATTCTTTATTATTTTCCTTGCTTCAACTTTGTAAAAGCTTCCAGAATTTAAAAACAGTATAATTTGCAGAAATATACAAATTCCAACAAAAATCTTGCTTAACAAGTATTGAAAAAACTACATAAGGGTATACATATGCGGCTGTGGGCTTTTTTTACATACGTAGATCATTTAAAAGGACTATTTTCTCTTGAAGGAATTATAAAGACAACATAACGTGAGAAAGGAATATGTTGCAAAACCAAACTAAACATGTTGCCAATAGTCCTTCCTTCAGAAGTTATTGCTACACTTTCTATAACCGAATTATTAAAATTTAAAAAAAAAGTAATGAGAAAGTTGCTTCAACTTTGATGCAAAATGTTGCTCAACTTTCACTAAAGAAACTGCAAAACATTAAAGGGTTTCTTTGGCAAATTATACTGTCTTTTTAAGATTTATTTCTAAAGACAATAAATTAACTTTTTATTAAATTACTATGCTTAATAACGCTTTTTAGAATTGCAAAAAAGTTTCTTCGAAGAAAGTTTTAAAAGCTTCTTAATGACAGTCTTTTAGTTGCAATCACGATCTAGTTCTAGTTCAGTTCTAATTCAGTTCTAGTTCAGTTCTAGTTCAGTTCTAGTTCAGTTCTAGTTCAGTTCTAGTTCAGTTCTAGTTCAGTTCTAGTTCAGTTCTAGTTCAGTTCTAGTTCAGTTCTAGTTCAGTTCTAGTTCAGTTCTAGTTCAGTTCTAGTTCAGTTCTAGTTCAGTTCTAGTTCAGTTCTAGTTCTGTTCTAGTTCAGTTCTAGTTCAGTTCTAGTTCAGTTCTAGTTCAGTTCTAGTTCAGTTCTAGTTCAGTTCTACTTCAGTTCTAGTTCAGTTCTAGTTCAGTTCTAATTCAGTTCTAGTTCTGTTCTAGTTCAGTTCTAGTTCAGTTCTAGTTCAGTTCTAGTTCAGTTCTAGTTCAGTTCTAGTTCAGTTCTAGTTCAGTTCTAGTTCAGTTCTAGTTCAGTTCTAGTTCAGTTCTAGTTCAGTTCTAGTTCAGTTCTAGTTCAGTTCTAGTTCAGTTCTAGTTCAGTTCTAGTTCAGTTCTAGTTCAGTTCTAGTTTCTAGTTCTGTTCTAGTTCTGTTCTAGTTCTGCTTCGTTCTAGTTCTGTTCTAGTTCTGTTCTAGTTCTGTTCTAGTTCTGTTCTAGTTCTGTTCTGGTTCAATTCAGTTCTAGTTCTGTTCTAGTTCTGTTCTGGTTCAATTCAGTTCTAGTTCTGTTCTAGTTCTGTTCTAGGTTCTGTTCTAGTTCTGTTCTAGTTCTGTTCTAGTTCTGTTCAAGTTCTGTTCTAGTTCTGTTCTAGTTCTGTTCTAGTTCTGTTCTAGTTCTGTTCTAGTTCTGTTTCTAGTTCTGTTCTAGTTCTGTTCTAGTTCTGTTCTAGTTCTGTTCTAGTTCTGTTCTAGTTCTGTTCTAGTTCTGTTCTAGTTCTGTTCTAGTTCTGTTCTAGTTCTGTTCTAGTTCTGTTCTAGTTCTGTTCTAGTTCTGTTCTAGTTTCTGTTCTAGTTCTGTTCTAGTTATGTTCTAGTTCTGTTCTAGTTCTGTTCTAGTTCTGTTCTAGTTCTGTTCTAGTTCTGTTCTAGTTCTGTTCTAGTTCTGTTCTAGTTCTGTTCTAGTTCTGTTCTAGTTCTGTTCTGGTTCTGTTCTAGTTCTGTTCTGGTTCTGTTCTGGTTCAATTCAGTTCTAGTTCTGTTCTAGTTCTGTTCTAGTTCTGTTCTAGTTCTGTTCTAGTTCTGTTCTAGTTCTGTTCTAGTTCTGTTCTAGTTCTGTTCTAGTTCTGTTCTAGTTCTGTTCCAGTTCTGTTCTAGTTCTGTTCTAGTTCTGTTCTAGTTCTGTTCTAGTTCTGTTCTAGTTCTGTTCTAGTTCTGTTCTAGTTCTGTTCTAGTTCTGTTCTAGTTCTGTTCTAGTTCTGTTCTAGTTCTGTTCTAGTTCTGTTCTAGTTCTGTTCTAGTTCTGTTCTAGTTCTGTTCTAGTTCTGTTCTAGTTCTGTTCTAGAACAGAACTAGAATTATTTTGAAATATTTAGCTACCCAGCGGTAAATGAAACAAAGTACTTAGATAATATTCGATGACATCAGTATGACGTTCTAAGCGAGCAATCTAAGTACTTAGAGTGCAATGTATGCGTAATCCAACATATCATGCACTTTAATTATAACATAGATTACGATTTAAGCAGAGAGTTAGCTGCCTTTTTCATGTTGTTTTTTGTTTTTATATCTTTAAAAAAAAACAGAACTAAAGTACCGTTTTATTTTTCTTTTGTATGTATAGGTACTACATGAAAAGAATAATATTTTTGTTTCAGTTTAAAGTTGATCTTTTGTAAGTGAAGTTGTGTTTTCTTAAAAAATTTGTTTTATTGTAAAAATTTAAAATAATTGTGGTGATCTAAATGGCACAAACGGATTTAAAAATTGGGGTAAATTTACTTCATACATTCTAGTTTTAATACTGACAATTTCTTCTTGTTTGTTTACAGGATCTGTAAAGGAAGATGGCCGAAAGTTTCAAAAGAAAATTAAGATTCATTTCATTTATCTTCGTTAAAAGTGTTTAATTTAATTTAAAAGTGTAAGTTTATTATTTGATGATAATTTTTAAATAAACTTACATAATTTGAAATAAACATAAACAAAAAATATATTTTTTCTATAACAAAATCGGAAGACATGGTACTTTAACTTACAAATGCAAATAGGATTGTAATCTACATACATTACATTCTCATTTGCAAGCGTTTATAGGCGTCTCATTAACTTCGCTTAGAACTCCACACATTATGTAAGTGAAATTTTAATTTGTCTTAATGAAACTGTGGCTTACATTCTAAGCGAGAGCACATCGATGAGGCAGCCTAGGACACTTTTATGTTAAATCTAAGTGGAAGAATAAGTGAAAGCATCACCACTGACTGCCACGAAATATCACTTAGATAAGCGAGTACATAATGTGTATTTTTACCGCTGGGTAGTTATATATAATCATAAAGTTCAGGAGCGTATACTTAATATTTAATTCAAAAATAATTAACTATTAATCATACGCACCATATTGCCTTTGCTTATAAGGGAACTGGAAAGCAAATGAAACTAAGAAGAAAAAGTACAGTTCTGGTTCAGTTCTATATCAAGAATTAAAAAAACAATTTATTTCTTTATATTTTTGATTTATTTTATTAACAATTTAATAACGATCTTCGTTTTTGAAAAAAATATTTTTTAAAAACTGAAAGTAAACATTATTAAGGTATATTAAAAAAACAGAGAAATAACCCACCTCTACCATAATTAAAAAATATTTAATTCATACACTAAAAAATAAAATTAAAAAAATATACATGAACAGTTAAAGTGGCAGACAAAACAAAAATAATCTTGTACATTCTACTCTAAAATAAAATAAAGGAAAGAAAACAATTAAGGATTTTTAAAACATTACATAGTGAAAAGAAAAGAAACTCTCTATTTTTTGTGGTCATATTTTTATAAAAAATACAAGAAATTTTGAAAAAAAAATTGAATAGCAAAAGGAGTTTTAAAAGCAAATTAAGAATAAAAAAATTATAAGAAATAATAAAAAGGGGCAAGTAGATTTAAACAATAAACATAAACTAATTAAGGCAAAAGTAAATTAAAAGTAGAAAATTATAAATTATTATTACAAACAAAAGCAAAAGGGAAACGAATATGAATATTAACTTTTTAAGGAAAAAACGAAGATCGTTAAATTTTTTGTTTAAAATTGAAAAAAAAAATATGATAAAGTTTTTACTTTATTTGTATATAACTAATGTATATATTTTATTATTTAATAAATGTATTATAAAAATTTAATTTAACTAAATGTTCTTTTTTTTATTTTATCTTTAACTTGTAAACATTTATTTTTAAGTTTAAGCTTTAAAACAAAAGGGAAAAAGTCTTACAAAAAGGAAAATAACATTAAATATAAATAAAACTAATTAAATGTTAATGTTAAATATTTAAAAAATAATATACTTAAATAAAAATAATTGTTACATGTTACTATAGTAAAAAGTTGAGTCAAAAAAAAAACATTAATTAATAAAAAACAATAACAAAATAAACCTTTAAACATATACATACAAAATAACACACTTACACATACATTGAAAATGCAAACAAAGAAAAAATAAAAAATTTTATTTAAACCACATTTTTTTAAACATTTTCCTGATTTAACCTTTAACCTCTTAAATGATTTCTTATTATTTCATTTCATTTCATTTCATTTCATTTGATTTTATTTTCACTTTTTTTTAAATCATAAAAACATTTTTGTAAATATTAAAAAATAACCTTTAAATCTAAGGCAATCAATTGTATTATAAAAATATATATTTATTTTTCATTTATTTTCAATTTGTTTTATAAACTTATTTTCAATAATTCTGTAAGTTTTTAGTTTAAATTTAATTTTACATAATTATAAATTAAAAAAAAAAAATAGTTTTAATAGTTGATTATGAGTATAAAAACAAACAAAACTTATTATACAATTTATCCATTAAACATAGAGAAAAAATAACACAAAACACTTGTTTTATTTCAAAAAAGATCAAAAAAAGACATCAACAAAAACCTATAAACAATTTGGTGGAACTTACAACATGTTGCTAAATGTTGCTGAACATATACAAGCAATATGTTAGATCAGTTCAGTTTAGTTCGAGATTAGTTCAAATTAGTTTTAGTTCAGTTCAATTCTACTTCAGTTCGAGTTCAGTTCTAGTTCAGTTCAAGTTCAGTTCTAGTTCATTTCCAGTTCAGCTCTAGTTCAGCTCTAGTTCAGCTCTAGTTCAGTTCAGTTCAGTTCTAGTTCAGTTCTAGTTCAGTTCTAGTTCAGTTCTAGTTCAGTTCTAGTTCAGTTTAGTTCAGTTCTAGTTCAGTTCTAGTTCAGTTCTAGTTCAGTTCTAGTTCAGTTCTAGTTCATGTTCTAGTTCAGTTCTAGTTCAGTTCTAGTTCAGTTCTAGTTCAGTTCTAGTTCAGTTCTAGTTCAGTTCTAGTTCAGTTCTAGTTCAGTTCTAGTTCAGTTCTAGTAGTTCTAGTTCAGTCTAGTTCAGTTCTAGTTCAGTTCTAGTTCAGTTCTAGTTCAGTTCTAGTTCAGTTCTAGTTCAGTTCAGTTCTAGTTCAGTTCTAGTTCAGTTCTAGTTCAGTTCTAGTTCAGTTCTAGTTCAGTTCTAGTTCAGTTCTAGTTCAGTTCTAGTTCAGTTCTAGTTCAGTTCTAGTTCAGTTCTAGTTCAGTTTCTAGTTCAGTTCTAGTTGAGTTCTAGTTCAGTTTTAGTTCAGTTCTAGTTCAGTTCTAGTTCAGTTCTAGTTCAGTTCTAGTTCAGTTCTAGTTCAGTTCTAGTTCAGTTCTAGTTCAGTTCTAGTTCAGTTCTAGTTCAGTTCTAGTTCAGTTCTAGTTCAGTTCTAGTTCAGTTCTAGTTCAGTCTAGTTCTAGTTCAGTTCTAGTTCAGTTCTAGTTCAGTTCTAGTTCAGTTCTAGTTCAGTTCTAGTTCAGTTCTAGTTCAGTTCTAGTTCAGTTCTAGTTCAGTTCTAGTTCAGTTCTAGTTCAGTTCTAGTTCAGTTCTAGTTCAGTTCTAGTTCAGTTCTTCAGTTCAGTTCTAGTTCAGTTCTAGTTTCAGTTCTAGTTCAGTTCTAGTTCAGTTCTAGTTCAGTTCATAGTTCAGTCTAGTTCAGTTCTAGTTCAGTTCTAGTTCAGTTCTAGTTCATTCTAGTTCAGTTCTAGTTCAGTTCTAGTTCAGTTCTAGTTCAGTTCTAGTTCAGTTCTAGTTCAGTTCTAGTCAGTTCTAGTTCAGTTCTAGTTCAGTTCTAGTCAGTTCTAGTTCAGTTCTAGTTCAGTTCTAGTTCAGTTCTAGTTCAGTTCTAGTTCAGTTCTAGTTCAGTTCTAGTTCAGTTCTAGTTCAGTTCTAGTTCAGTTCTAGTTCAGTTCTAGTTCAGTTCTAGTTCAGTTCTAGTTCAGTTCTAGTTCAGTTCTAGTTCAGTTCTAGTTCAGTTCTAGTTCAGTTCTAGTTTCAGTTCTAGTTCAGTTTCTTAGTTCAGTTCTAGTTCAGTTCTAGTTCAGTTCTAGTTCAGTTCTAGTTCAGTTCTAGTTCAGTTTCTAGTTCAGTTCTAGTTCAGTTCTAGTTCAGTTCTAGTTCAGTTCTAGTTCAGTTCTAGTTCAGTTCTAGTTCAGTTCTAGTTCAGTTCTAGTTCAGTTCTAGTTCAGTTCTAGTTCAGTTCTAGTTCAGTTCTAGTTCAGTTTAGTTCAGTTCTAGTTCAGTTCTAGTTCAGTTCTAGTTCAGTTCTAGTTCAGTTCTAGTTCAGTTCTAGTTCAGTTCTAGTTCAGTTTCTAGTTCAGTTCTAGTTCAGTTCTAGTTCAGTTCTAGTTCAGTTCTAGTTCAGTTCTAGTTCAGTTCTAGTTCAGTTCTAGTTCAGTTCTAGTTCAGTTCTAGTTCAGTTCTAGTTCAGTTCTAGTTCAGTTCTAGTTCAGTTCTAGTTCAGTTCTAGTTCAGTTCTAGTTCAGTTCTAGTTCAGTTCTAGTTCAGTTCTAGCAGTTCTAGTTCAGTTCTAGTTCAGTTCTAGTTCAGTTCTAGTTCAGTTCTAGTTCAGTTCTAGTTCAGTTCTAGTTCAGTTCTAGTTCAGTTCTAGTTCAGTTCTAGTTCAGTTCTAGTTCAGTTCTAGTTCAGTTCTAGTTCAGTTCTAGTTCAGTTCTAGTTCAGTTCTAGTTCAGTTCTAGTTCAGTTCTAGTTCAGTTCTAGTTCAGTTCTAGTTCAGTTCTAGTTCAGTTCTAGTTCAGTTCTAGTTCAGTTCTAGTTCAGTTCTAGTTCAGTTCTAGTTCAGTTCTAGTTCTTCTAGTTCAGTTCTAGTTCAGTTCTAGTTCAGTTCTAGTTCAGTTCTAGTTCAGTTCTAGTTCAGTTTTAGTTCAGTTCTAGTCAGTTCTAGTGCAGTTCTAGTTCAGTTCTAGTTCAGTTCTAGTTTTCTAGTTCAGTTCTAGTTCAGTTCTAGTTCAGTTCTAGTAGTCAGTTCTAGTTCAGTTCTAGTTCAGTTTCTAGTTCTTTCAGTTCTTCGTTCAGTTCTAGTTCAGTTCTAGTTCAGTTCTAGTTCAGTTCAGTTCTAGTTCAGTTCTAGTTCTGTTCTAGTTCTGTTCTACTTCAGTTCTACTTCAGTTCTAATTCAGTTCTACTTCAGTTCTAGTTCAATTCTAGTTCAGCTCTAGAACAGAACTAGAATTATTCTGAAATATTTAGACAGACAAATATAATCATAAAGTTCAGTAGCGTATACTTAATATTTAATTCAAAAATAATTAATTATTAATCATACGCACCATATGGTGTATTATTGCCTTTGCAAATAAGGAAACTGGTAAATGGAAAAGAAAAGGAAGAAGATGAAACAGAATAGCTTTATTCTGTTCTAGTTCTGTTCTAGTTTTATCTGAAAAATTCAACTTTTTTCAACAAAAGGTCAATCAGCTCTCTAGACATTGAAAAACTAAGAAAAAAATCCCTCATTGTTTATGGGTTTTATTTTTACCAACAGTTCAACAGACTCTTATACTTCGTTCTTTAAAATGATTTGTTTTCTTTCATTATTTACATCATTTCTCTCAGTATAATTTGTTTTAAGTAGAAAATCTCTCCTATCTGTCTAAAAAATGTTGTTCAAATTTACATAAAATATGTTTTTAATTTGTATAGTTAAATGTTACGTTAAATGTGCCAAAATAAGTTAAAACAAATTAGATATCTAGTAAATTGCACACAAAAAAAAATAACTTATTTTTACGAAAACGGTGGCTCTTAGGGGTGAAAGAGGTCTACTAAAGCTTTAAGCTTTATTTATGGTATTTATTATAAAAACAGCAAAGAATTGTCTGGAAATATAAAGGATTTAAAACTATAGAAATACTTATTATGAAATTGTATGAAAGCTTTATAAGCTTTTATATTTTCTTTTACATATTAACTTCTAAAATTTTACTTGAATTAAACCTTTCTCTTAAATATTGATAAGATCTTGCTTCTTAACATTAAAGTTCTGAAACGTTTCATAATGTTTAAAATGTGTAATGGGCTTATGCTTTTAAATTTAACAAGATTTTTGTATTTAAAAGATTTTAAAATATTGAAAGCTATTTTTTAGAAATAGTAAAGAAAGAAACTTTATATTTGTTTGTGCACTAATGATTCAGTTGTGTTCGAAAGCTTCTGAGATTTTGAACAATTATTATTAATAAGATTTTATAACAGTTAATAAGAAATTTTGTGAGGTAAGCTTTACATGTGTAATTGTAATCATTTTATGAGCTTCCATATAGCTTTAAATTTTGTTAACACTAAAACAAAAGCTCTTCTATTCGCCGTATCTAAAAAACCAAGCTGGTGAGCCTTCGAAGCTATAAAAAGAGCTTTTCTGACAAATATAATATTTATAGGTTAAACTGAACTAAGTTATTCAAACTAAAGAATAATATTCCCAAAAGCTTTATGTAAAAGCTTTACATTTCATTGCTGTCCTTTCTAGCCAAAAGCTTTTTAAAAACTTCACTTATATAGAAAACTATATCAAACGTTCATCATTAAACAAAAGCTTTATTAAAAAGCTTTCCAAAGCTGTAAAATTTGAAAGAGTCTTTATTAAAATTTTACGTAATTACAAACCTTGATATAAAAACTTTACGAAAACTTTAATGATTAAGTTATACCATAAAATTATTGAAATTGTGAGAAATTTTTATTTTAAAGCTTTGTCTATTTAAAACAAAAGGAAATTTTTACCCAAAGCTTTTAAATTTTTAAGATTTTGTTAAATGTCTTGCGACGGTTAGTGCATATTGAACTATTTTGTTTGCCGTAGAGCATGAGAGAGCGATTCCTAATAACTCGTTAACATTTTGTAAGCTTTAAAAAAGCTATAAGTTAGTTTGTAGTTGATTTAAAAAAATAAGAAATTAAAAACTTTTTATTAATTGGGAAAAAATAAATTTTTTTATTAAGAAAATAAAAACATTTTTGCAAAATAATACAAAAACACCGAAGCGTAATAGAAAAAAGCTTTCCATTTAAAGAATTTAAGGAAAATTAAAGCTTTTTTCGTTAAATATAATAAAGAGAAGAAAACAAAATGAAAATAATAGAAATTTTAAAGGAAAAGTAGTACATTTATAAAGTTTTAAAGAAGAAATAACGAGTTTTTGATGAAAGCTTTATAGAAAAAAAGGGATTTTAAAGAAAACTTTTTTTTAGAAAAGCTTTTTGGAGATAGCTGTTTTACCAAATTATTAAAAAATTGCAGTTTTATAGGAAATAAGCATTTTGGAAAAAGCTTTTTATAAAATTATTTTCGGTGAAAGCTTTTTTTGAAAATTTTAAAAAAGCTTTTTCGAAGAAATCCTTTCTTAACCAAAATTTAAATAAAGCTTTCTAAGCAATTAATTTTTTTTTTGAAAATAAAAAAGCTTTTTTAACGAAAGCTGAAAGACTATTTTAAGAAAAAGCTTTTTTAAGAAGGTTTTTTTTAGAAAAACGCTGTTTATAAAAAAGCTTTTCTTTAAAAAGTTTTTCACGAAAGTCTTTTATGGAAAAGCTTTTTGGAAAATATTTCTTGGGAAAAGTTTTTTCAGATTTTTTTATGGAATTTGAATAAAGAAGTTTGGGAAATCAAAACTTTTTGAAAAAACTTTTTCAGAAGGCTTATTTAAAGAAAGCATTCTTGAGAACAGCTTTTTAAATAAGCTTTTTAAAAAAAGCTTTTTTCAAAGAAAACTTGTTTCATAAAAAGAACAGCATTTTGAATGAAAGCTTTAGAGAAAATTATAAGAAAAAAGCTTTTATAGCTATAACACAGTTTTTTTTATCATTAGTCTTTAGTAGATTTAGGGAAATACAAAAACAAAACAAAAATTGTTTGAGATAAGAAGATATTTTTTTGTCGCACCTGAAAGCTTTTAAGGAAGAGCCTAAAGCTCATCTATACAGTAGCAAAATAAACAATTTAAATATATATTTTTGGTAATATTAAAACATTAACAAAGAAAATATTAATGAAATTTATATTATAAACAATTATCTAAATGTTAGTTTCAATGTTTTAGCAACATTTTATTAGTGTGGTAAATAATTAAAAAAAACTAAAGTTTAGCAAAAAAAAAGAACAAATAAAATTATTAAAAAACACAACATTTAAAATACATTTATTTTTTGTGAGGATATGCCAATGAACACTTTAAAAAAAAAGCTTAAAATTTTTTTGGTAGTTTTAAACAAAAATATTTATAAAATAAAAGAGTAAAAAACATAAATTAATTGTTAGTTTATAAGTTACTAAAAAAAAACAAACAAACAAAAATAGAAAATTATTTATAAAAGTAAAGGTTTATTTTCTTTCTAGGAGGCAGAAATATGAAAATATCTAAAGAAAGCTTTTTTGTCTAACCACCAATTTTACACTGTCTTAAAAAATAGCCTTTAATTATGTCAGGTGATGTTGGTTTTAATAAAACAATTATAATAAACAATTAAGTTTATTTAAACTTATTATTTATATTTGTGTTAAATTTAATAATTTATTTTCTTGTATAACTTTTGTTTCTTATTAAAAACAACATCCAGAGCCACTGATATAATTCAATGTTATTTTTATTAAAAAAAAAAACTAAACTAAAAGACAGCTTATTTTTTAGTTTAACTTATGATTTAATTATTTTATATGTTTTTTTATTAAAAACAAAAAGTCTCTTAATATTTTCATATTTCATTATAAAGAAAATTTACCATTACTTTTGTTAATAATATTATTGAAAACTAAAAAATTATTAATAAATATTTTAAAAACGAGTTCAGTACTAAAAGAATGGGAAAAGCTCTTATAGTTGGTGTAAACCAAGCATAAGTTTTAATAAGCAAAAAGCAAGCAAGGCATTTAGCAAATTTTTAAAAACCAAAAAGCTTTAGCAAATGTCAAACATTTTCTTAAAAGCTTTCCATAATCAAATGTTCAACTTAATCTTTGTTAGTTTAAAATTCGAAATTTACAGCTTTTCGAAATTTACAGCATTTTAAAAAGCTTCGTACTAAGTATTTCTCTAAAGAAAGGTATCCGAACTTAAATCAAAGCTTTAGAGCTTTTGATAGAGCAGCTACCTTAAAAATTGTTAAGGAAATCTAAATATTTTAAAAGTAAGTTCAAGGAGACTTCCACAATTTATCTACGTAAATGTTTTCGAAACAGAATTAAAGATTTTAATATCGGAACTTAAAGAAAGCTCACCATGTAAAAACATAACAAAACTGTCATGAACAATATATCTCTAGGATAATGTTTTAGTAACTCAATTAAAGCTTTTAGTATCAGAACTAAAAGAAAGCTCACCATGTGCAAAAATTAACAAAACTTATTCGAACAATAAACTTTCGCAAATCGCCACTATCGTAAAAGCTTTTCGGCAAAACTCGTTAGTAAAAGCTAAAATTTTAATAAAGGCTTTCAACATTTTAAGAACAATTTTATAAATAAAAGTTATGGTAAAATCTGTTTAACAAAAAGCTTAAATACAAGTTTTTAAGAAAAAGCTCTTTAAAAAGTTCAAAAGGCCTACCTAAGCTTTCAACACATTAAAAACAACTTGCTAATGAAAAGTTTTAGTAAAATCTCTTTAACAAAAATCTTAATTGAAGTTTTTTTAACAAAAAGCTCAATAAACAGCTTTTTAACTAAAAGCTTTAGTAACAGTCTTCTCTAAAAAATCCAAATCTTTCTCAAAACAAGCTTAAGCAAAAGCTTTTTTAAAAAAGCTTTTAATTTATTTAACAAGAGCTTTAGTGAAATCTTTTCAACAAGTTTCAGAAAAAAGTTTTTATCAAAATCTTCAGTAAACATTTTTAAAACTTATTATAAAATTGACTTTTATAAAAGCTTAAGCTATAATAAAAGCTTTCAACACTTTAATAGCAAGTTTGTAACTAAAAGCTCTTTAGCAAAAAACTAAAATACATGTTTTAGTTAGCGTTTTTTAAACCAAAAGCTCAATAAAAACCTTTTTTAACAAAAAGCTCAGTAAAAAGCTTTTAAACTAAAAGCTTTATTAAAATTTTTTTCTAAGAAATTTAAAAATTTTCTCAAAACAAGTTTTAATAAAAGCTTTTAAACAAAAGCTTAAAATTTTTTTAACAAAAGCTTAAGTGAAATCTTTTTTGAACAAGTTTCAGTAAAATATTTTTCTGAAAACAAAATTAAAAAAAAAAAACTTCAGCAAAAACTTTTAACAAAATCCTCAGTAAAAGCTTTTTAACCCTGTATTGTTACAAGATTAGTTTTAACAAAAAGCTTTAATGAAATATTTTCAAAACAAGTTTCTCAAAACAGCCTTTTTTAAAATAGCTTCAGCAAAAGCTTTTTAACCAAAAAATGATTAGTTTTAGCAAAAAGCTTTAATAAAATCTTTAAAACAAAGTACTTCAAAAAACATTTTAACAAGAAGCTTTATTAAAAGTATTTAACAAAAAACTTCAGTAAAATTATTTCAACAAAAAGCTTTATGTAATGGTCTTAACTAACTGCTTTTTAACTTAAAACATTTTAACAAGAAGCTTTTTAAAAGTATTTAACAAAAAACTTCAGCAACACCATTTCAACAAAAAGCTTAATGAAAAGTTCTTAACTAACTGCTTTTTAACTTAAAACATTTATAAAAAGCTTTCTAAGAAAAAAGCTTTTTAAGAAAAATGTTTACGTAAAAGCTTTTAAACAAAAAGTTAAGGCAAAACTTCCTAAGAAAAAATGTTTCACTGAATGCTTTAAAAATTTTTAAGAAAAGGGTATACGAAAAAGCTTTCAAAAACAAAAAGTTGAGCGAGTAATGAAAAAAGCTTATTTCACATATTCTACAAATGTATTTTAAACTTTTCAAAAGCTTTAACAAAAATTAACCTTTATAAATATTAAAAAATTTATACAAATATTGTTCTTTTGTTATAAAATATGTAAATTTGTTTAACCAGACTTTTAAACCTAAAAGTATGCAAATTTTCTGGTTTATACTCAGACAAGACATATATACAAGACAATCCTTTAAACAGTTAACCTTTGCCTACTGGACATAATGGTTTTCTTAATTATAAATTCGTTTTAACATAATTTTGACTAATAGCAGCCACTAAGAGCCAATTAAAAAAGTATAAATTTGATAATTTAATTTATATTTTCTACACAAATAAAACTACTACTCAATTAAAGCAATCAATCAATTATGCATGCAAATATTTTCCAACAAAAATAAAAATATGAAAATATTTTATTTATATTTTATATTTGTTTATATTTTGCCTTACAAAAGCTTTTTTTTAGTTTGAAAAAAAAAAACAACAATATTTAGTAATTGAAACATATTGTTATAGTTAATAGAACACAACACAATATCATTTAACACATACACTTATACAAACATCTCCTGCCTGGTCCGTTTTTCACATACTCACTCATCCAGAAAACACACATACACACCCACACATTTGAAAAGCAATTTAAAAGTCAATTTCTTTTGCACTTGAAATAAATATTTGAAAATAATATTAAATAATTTTTAAAGCAAAAAAATTTGAATTATTTTAATTTAAATGTAAATAATAAAATTTTATGAAAAATTATAAGATTATTAATCATAAATTGATAAAAATGGAAATTTTTAAAAAAAATAGTATAAAAAGAAATTAATTTGTATTTAAATGTTTAATGTTTATGTATTGCGTGTTTTTAGTTTAATTTAATAATATATAAATGGGTTGTTTAATTAAAAAAATTTTCATATAATAACTCGTCTGCATAGTCGACTAAAAACTCGCCTACTTTCTCGTCTAAAAACTTGTCTTTAAACTTAAAATCTTCTACAGACTTCTCTATAACTACATCTATTTACTTTTTTATGTTATTGTGTATAAACTCGTCTAAAATCTAGTAGATAGTTTAGTCTACAAACTCATTTATAAACTCGTCTACTTATTGGCCTATAATCTCTGTTATAGTCTAGTTTGTAAGTTAAAACTCCTTTAGAGTCTTGTCTAAAACCTAGTTTATAATCTCGTCTATAAATTCTTCTGTAGGCAAGTCTATAAATACTCGCCTATAAGTTTCTAGACTAGTCTATAAATTTGTCTAAAATGTAATTTATAAACTCGTCTAAAGTCTCACTATGGTTTAGTCTATAAACTCGCTTTAACTATCGTTTATAAATACTTTATAGACTCGTCCATTAAATCGTCTACAAACTTATTCAAAAACTCGTCTAAAAAAACTTATCCATAGACTCGTATATAAACTCATCTAAGGATACGTCTCTAAGACAGGCCATAAACTCGTCTAAATATACGTCAAAGAACTCGTCCATAAACTCATCAATGAATTCGTCCATAGTCCATAAACTAAAGACTTGTCAATAGATGAGTTTAAAATCTTTAGACTCATCTATATACTCCTCTATAAACTAATCTTTAGATTCGTATATAGACTCGTCTAAAAACTCTTCTATAGACTCGCTTATAAATACTCCTATAGACCCGTCTATAAACTCTTCTATAGACTCGTCTATTAATGAATTTTCTATAGATTCGTCTGTAAACTGGTCTACAAAATTGTCTATAAACCAGTATATAAACACGGCCGTTGATTCGTCTATAAACTGGTCCACAAAATCGTCTATAAACTCGTACATAGACACCTCCATAATAAATCTCGATAATAAACTGGTCTATAGACCCGACGATAAACTCGCCTATAAACTTGTCTATAAACTCTTCTACAGACTCATCTACAAACTCTTCTATAGAATCGTCCATAAACTATTCGTCTGTAAACTCTTCTATATATTCGTCTACAAACTCTATAGACTCGGGTATAAACTGGTAGTTTCGTATTCATGAAATCTTCTATAGATTCGTCTGCAAACTGGTCGACAAAATCTTCTACGAAATCGTCTCTAAACTCGTCTACAAACTCATCTATAAACTCTTCCATAAACTTGTCTACAAACTCTCCGATAGACTCGTTAACAAACTCTTCTATAGACTCATCTATTAACAATTCTATAGACTCGTCTATAAACTCGTATATAAACACCAATCAACTCGTATATATACTCGTCCATAAACTCGTCCACAAACTCTTCTATAGACTTGTCTACAAACTCTTCCATAAAATCGTCTACAAACTCTTCTATAAACTCTTCTATAGACTTGGCTACAAACAAGTTTATAGACTCGCCTAAAAACTCCTATAAACTGTGCTATGGATTTGTCTGCAAACTGGTCGATAAAATCGTCTATAAACTCGTATAGAAATTTCAATATAGACTCGTCCATAAATCGTCTATAAACTCTTCCTTAGATTCACCTATAAACTCTTTTATAGACTCGTCTAAAAACTCTACACACTCTGCTATAAACTGGTTCATAGAATCGCCTAAATAGTTTCGTTAGACGTTTCATTCATGATAGATTCGTCTGCAAATTGGTAGACAAAATCTTTTATAAACTCGTATATACTCTCGTCCATAGACTCGTTTATAAACTCGTCGATAGGCTCGTCTATAAACTCTTCTGTAGACTCGACTTTAAACTCGTCTTTAATGAACTCGTCTATAAACTTGTCTATTAACTCGTCTATAAACTAGACTATAATCTCTTGAATGAATTCGTTTATAAGCTAGACTTTTCTCTAAACTA
This sequence comes from Lucilia sericata, assembly GCF_015586225.1. NCBI lineage: Eukaryota > Metazoa > Arthropoda > Insecta > Diptera > Calliphoridae > Lucilia > Lucilia sericata. Next base: position 39,601 of record NW_023995890.1, read on the forward strand.
TTCTCTAAACTATTCCATAAATTCTTGTAAAAACTCGTCGAAAACCTCGTCTAAAAATCCTCAAACAACCCATGTTTAAAAAAAAATTTATAATTTATTAAAAAAAAAAACAACAAAATCAATATTAATTAATAAAAAACCTTAAATTATAGATGTTTCTTTTAAAAATTAAATTTAAAAAAAAAACAACAACAACAACAAATTTTTGCACTTTAGCACTGCACTGTATTAATGTGATATTACACCACAATTGCACTTATAATTATTATATATACAAATATAATTTAAAAACAAAAATTTAGTACCATTTTTTGGCAAATATTTAATTAAAATTATTAATTTATTACAAAAACACAAAGCACCGTTTTAAAACACAATTTACAACAAGAAAAAAAAGAAAATATTTTAAATATTTATATTAAAAAGAAAAACATTAATAAAAAGCACCAATTTATTATTATAATTTGTTTAAATTTTTAGAAAAAAAATATAATTATAAACAATTTAATATCAGTTGCCTAATTACGATAAAAAAAGGGAAAAATTTTACTTAAAATAAAATCTAAAAAATATAGAAAAAGTCACTTGTACCTAAAATGATGATAAAAAAAAGTATTAACAAACAAACAAAAAAATCAAACAAAAGAATGTACTTAATGGTTTAGTTTATTCCGAAAAGGCTTATCTTAAGAATACTATTTTTTCCAAATTCTATACTATACTTTTCATAACTTTCAATTTTCTAACATAATCCGTCCTTACAACAATTTACAAATTTTTGAGTTTTCATTTAGTTAAAAACTTTTTCTTTCTTTTTTAAATTCAAACCGCCAAAGCTTAAACAAATATATTCAACAAATTGAACCTCATGTTAAAGTTTATATAAAAAAAATTAAAAAAACACATAAAAAGCCTTAAATTATAAAATCAAACAGTTCTCTTTACAACATATAAAATTTACCAAAAAAAAAAGAAATTAAGAAAAATAAAAATTAACATTAACCAAAGATTAAATGAAAGCCTTAAAAGAACATCATAAACACACACAAAAAAAACTTTAAAATGAAAATCAGCAAAATATATATAATTTTTATCCCTATTTATGCAAAATAATGATGTATACAAAAAAAAAAGGAATTTAGAATGACTGTAGCCTTAAACAAAAGATTAGCACAAAGAGAAAATGTCTAACAAGTTAAAAACAAAAAAAAAAAACAAATATTTTTGATTTCCTGTTTTGAAAATGTCATTAAGGTAATATTCTAACTAGAAATATCCGGAATCAAGTAATATTTTTGGCCCATTAGTTGTTACAAGAAATTTCGTCCATCTACTCTGTTAAAAACTTGTCAATAACTCGCACAAAATACTTGTCATAAAACTCGCTTAAAACTCGTCTAAAAATTTGTCACAGAACTTGTCTACAAACATGCCTAGAACTTCTCTGTATACTTGTCTAAAACTTGCCTAGAACTTCTCTGTATACTTGTCTAAAACTTTTCTATACTTATCTAAAAACTCGTCTAAAATCTCGTTTAACAGTTGTCTAAAACTCGCCTAAAATCTAGTTTAAAACTGGTATAAAAATTCATCTAAATAATCTTCTACACGTCCACATACTCGACCATTAACTTGTCAATAAACTCATCTATAAACTAGTCTATACTTGTCTAAAAACTCGTCTAAAGTCTCGTTTAATAGTCGTCTAAAACCTGTCTAAAACTTTTCTGTATACTCGTCTGAAACTTGTCTAAAAACTATTTTAAAACTTGTATAAAAATTCGTCTAACAACTCTTCTAAAAACACGTCCATATACTCGTCCATAAACTTATATATGAACTCGTCTATACTTGTCGAAAATCTCGTTTATTAGTCTAAAACTTTTCTATATACTTGTTAAAAACTTTTCTGTATACTCGTGTTTTAAACTTGTAAAAAACTCGCCTAAAATTTTATGTTAAACTTCTCTGTATACTCGTCTAAAACTTGTCTAAAAACTATATTAAAACTTGCATAAAAATTCGTCTAAAAACTGTTCAATAAACACGTCCATACAATCGTACATAAACTTGTCAATAAACTCGCTTATAAACCCGTCTATAAACTCATCCATAAACTCGTCTAAAACTCATCTAAACTTTGTCTAAGATATTTTTTAAAAGTCGTCTGAAACTTGTCTAAAATTTCGTCAAAAGCATGTCCGTAAAACTTGGCAACTTGACTAAAATCTCGTCTACAAATTTGTTTAAAAACTCGTCTATGAATTTGTTTAAAAACTGGTTTTTAAACAAGATCCTAAATCCGTCTACAAACTTGTCTATAAACTAATCTCTAAACATGTCCACAAAATTCGTCCAAAGTTTGTCTAAAAACTTTGCTAAAACTTGTCTAAATTTTCCTCAATAAATTTGTCGAAAAACTGGTCTATAAACACGCCCAGTAATTCGTCTAGTCTAAAATCTCTTTTATATTTTCCCCTTAAAATTCGTCTTTAAAGTTTTAGACGAGTCTATAGTCTCGTGTACAAGCCATAATATCTATAAACTTGTCGATAAACTCGTTCATAAACATATAATCTCGTCTATAGATTCAGCTATAGTCTCGTCTGTAGACATGTCTGTAATATTGTCTCTATACTCGTCTAAAACTTCGTCCATTAATATATGTATATTCTCATCCACAGACTCGTCTATTGTATCGTCTTTAGTCTCGTCTAAAGATTAATTTATAAACTCGACTAAAGTATCGTTCATAAACTCATAAAAAATTACACTTATAAACCCGTCGAAAGACTATTTTGTTATTAAACTCGTCTAAAGACTCGTTTATAAACTCATCTAAAGTCCAGTATATAAACTCGTGTAAGTCCCCGTGTAAAAACTCTTTTATGCTCTAAAGTTTCATTTAGAAACTTGTTTACAGTCATGTTTGTAAACTCGGCTAAAGTATTATTTACAAAACCCGTCTACAGTTTCATTATTATACTCGTCTAAAATATCGTCTTTAAACACGTCTAAAGACTCCTTTATAAACTCATCTAAAGATCGATATATAAACTCGTCGAACTTGCCGTATACCAACTCTCCAATATTCTAAAGTCTCGTTTAGAAACTCGTCTACAGTTTTGTATACAAACTCGTATAAAATGACGTATATAAAACCGTCTACATTTTCATTATTATACTCGTCTAAAGTATCGTTTTTAAACACGTCTAAAGACTCCTTTATAAACTCAACTAAAGAGCGATATATAAACTCGTCTAAATCGCCGTATACAAACTCTTCTGTGTTCTAAAGTCTCATATAGAAACTCGTCTACAGTTTTGTAGTACGAGTTTATAAACTCGTATAAAATGACGTATATAAACCCGTCTACAGTTTCATTGTTATAATACTCGTCTAATGTATCGTTTTTAAACCCGTCTAAAGTTTCGTTTATAAATTATAATCTAAAGTCCTCGTATATCGTTTAGAAACTTGTCTGAAGTCATATTTCTAAACTCGTCTAAAGTTTCGTTTGTAAACTCGTATAAAATGACGTCTATAAAACCGTCTACAGTTTGATCGTTATTATACTCATCTAAAGTATAGTCTAAACTCTCATTTATAAACCCATCTAAAGTCCGATATATAAACTAGTCCAAAAGCCCGTATACAAACTCGTCTATATACCAAAGTCGCGTTTAGGAACTCGTCTAGAGTTTCGTTTTTATACTCGTCTAAAGACTAGTTTATTGACGAGTCAATATCTCGTTTATAAATTCGTCTAAAGATTAGTTCATGAACTCGTCTAAAGTCTTATTTATAAACTCGTCTAAAGTCTGGTATATAAACTAGTCTAAAATCCCGTATACAAACTCGTCTATACACCAAAGTCGCGTTTAGAAATTCGTCAAGAGTTTCGTTTCTATACTCGTCTAAAAACTATATAAACGAGTTAATATAATAAAGTCTTGTTTATAAACTCGTCTAAAGTTTTGTTTATAAACTCGTCTTAAGTCTTGTTTATAAGCTCGTCTAAAGTCTTGTTTATAAACTCGTCTAAAATGACGTTTATAAGCTTGTCTTTAGTATCATTGTTATACTCATCTAAATACGCATTTAAACTCGTCTAAATACGCATTTAAACTCGCCTAATAACCGTTATATAAACTCATATTCTGCAATTTAGAAGCTTAAACTCTTTAATGACATTTTCTTTTACAAAATTTATTAATTTTTTTTTTTGTTTATTTCAATCTTCTTTATTTTCTTCATTAAATACAAAAAATAACTAAAAATCCCTTTATAAATGTAGCTGCACTTTTTAGAACCATAAATGTTGTGATTTTTTGCACCGCCTTTTTAATATTTAAACAAAAAAACCCTAAAAAAATGTAGAGATTAAAAAAAATTTTGCACTTTTTATAAAAAAAAAAAAAAAAAAAACAAATTAAATTTATAAAAAAAAATACAGCACAAATTTATTTATTTTACAAAAACAAAATAAAGTATTACAAAATTTATAAAATTAGATAAAACCCTAAAAAGAAAACATTTAAAGGAGAGATTTTCTTTAAACAGAAACCCCAAAAATATAAATAATAATTTTTAATTCTGTTGAATATTAAAAAAAGGTTTAAAAACAAAATTTTAAATAAAAATACTAAAATTAAATACAACAAAATATAAAACTTTATTAAATGTTTATTTCGTACTGATAAAAATTTAAGTATAAAGAATTTGTCTGAAATACAAAAAGTCTGCAATTATTTCTTAAAAAAAAATTATGATAAAAATTTAACAAAAAAATATTTAAAAAAAATCCTAAGAAAATTTTAAAATTATTTTCCATTAAGTTAAATGTATATATTTAATTTTAATTTTAAAAGTTAAAAAAATAAACATGTAAATATTTAAAAAAAACCTAAAAAACACTTGATACCTAACTTTTTTTCTCCCCCCTTTAAAAATAAAAAATAAAAATATTTTCAAAATTTTATTTAATTTTAAAACAATTTAAGTTTCAAAAATTAAAATTATATAAAAAAAAACAAAATTATACATACCTTAGATATTATACTATATATACATTTAATAATATTAAAAAAAATAAAAAAACAAAATTAAAACTCCACTCCTACTCCCCCCCTCCCTTACTAAAACAAAACTCCCCATAGATTCAAAATCAAACATTTAACAAAATAAACAAAAATTCAGTGAAAACAGTTAAAGGATTAAATGAAGACAATTGAACAAACATCCTGTTTAAAAAGAAATTTAAAGTAAATAAATATAATATGAAAAGTATAATGTAAAATATAAATACCAAAAACCGAAAAAAAAATTCCCCTAGAGAAAAAAAGTATGGTACGAGTATTAATAGAGCAAACAAAACAGTATGTCGTAAATATTAAAACAGAAAAACAAAATATCTTAATAAAAAAAACTGAAATAAAATACAAAAAAAAAAATATTTATGAAATTATATATGTAAAAAAATAAAAACAAAAAAAAATAAATAAAATGCCTCAGTCAGTATAAAAAAAAAAAAATAAATCCAAAAGTCTTTCAATTTATTGAGGAAAAGGGAAAACTTTAACTAAAGGTAAGTTTACTTTTTTTAAATTTCCTTATAACAAAACGTCTGCAAACTAGTCTTGTCCATAAACTCGTCTAAAATATGTCTAACTCGGCTATATTATAGTCTACAATCTAGTCTAGAAACTCATTTCTAGCTTCATCTATAAACTCGTCTAAAGTATCTTTCATAAACAATCTCGTCTAGAAACTCTTTTTTTAGCTTAATTTATAAACTCGTCTAAAGTTTCTTTTATAAACAATCTCGTCCAGAAACACTTTTTCTAGCTTCATCTATAAACTCGTCTAAAGTTTCTTTTATAATTATGTCTAAAGTGTCGTTCATAACCTCTTATAAAATGACGTTTACAAACCCGTCTACAGTTTCCTTATTATACTCGTCTAAAGTATTGTCTTTAAACTCGTCTAAAATCTCGTTTATGAACTAATCCAAAGTCCAGTAAACTCGCCTATAGTTTCATCTTTAAACTCTTCTCTATGATAGTTCATTAACTATTCTATAAACTCTTATATAAACACGACTACTATGGCCTATAAACTTATCCACAGTTTCGCCTCTAAATTTAAATTTTGTTTATAAACTCGGCTATAGTATAGTCGACAGTCTTGTCTGTAAACATGGATAAAAATTCGTATAGAAACTCTTCTATAAATACGTCCTATACATACTAATAACTTGTCCATTTATTTATAAACTTGTCTAAAAACTCGTCCAAAAGCTCCACACTATGATCTACAAAGTTGTCGTTAAATCAGACTGTAGTCCCGACTATAATCTCTAAAGTCTCGACCATACACTCGTCTATACGTCAAAAGAAAGAAGTGCAAACTTGTCTAGTTAGTTAGTTAGTTAGTTAGTTAGTTAGTTAGTTAGTTAGTTAGTTAGTAGTTAGTTAGTTAGTTAGTTAGTAGTTAGTAGTTAGTTAGTTAGTTAGTTAGTTAGTTAGTTAGTTAGTTAGTTAGTTAGTTAGTTAGTTAGTTAGTAGTTAGTTAGTTAGTTAGTTAGTTAGTTAGTTAGTTAGTTAGTTAGTTAGTTAGTTAGTTAGTTAGTAGTTAGTTAGTTAGTTAGTTAGTTTAGTTAGTTAGTTAGTTAGTAGTTAGTTAGTAGTAGTTTAGTTAGTTAGTTAGTTAGTTAGTTAGTTAGTTAGTTAGTTAGTTAGTTAGTTAGTTAGTTAGTTAGTTAGTTAGTTAGTTAGTTAGTAGTTAGTTAGTTGTAGTTAGTAGTTAGTTAGTTAGTTAGTAGTAGTTAGTAGTTAGTTAGTTAGTTAGTTAGTTAGTTAGTTAGTTAGTTAGTTAGTTAGTTAGTTAGTTAGTTAGTAGTTAGTTAGTTAGTTAGTTAGTTAGTTAGTTAGTTAGTTAGTTAGTTAGTTAGTTAGTAGTTAGTAGTTAGTTAGTTAGTTAGTTAGTTAGTTAGTTAGTTAGTTAGTTAGTTAGTTAGTTAGTTAGTTAGTTAGTTAGTTAGTTAGTTAGTTAGTTAGTTAGTTAGTTAGTTAGTTAGTTAGTTAGTTAGTTAGTTAGTTAGTTAGTTAGTTAGTTAGTTAGTTAGTTAGTTAGTTAGTTAGTTAGTTAGTTAGTTAGTTAGTTAGTTAGTTAGTTAGTTAGTTAGTAGTTAGTTAGTTAGTTAGTAGTTAGTTAGTTAGTTAGTTAGTAGTTAGTTAGTTAGTTAGTTAGTTAGTTAGTTAGTTAGTTAGTTAGTTAGTTAGTTAGTTAGTTAGTTAGTTAGTTAGTTAGTAGTTAGTTAGTAGTTAGTTAGTTAGTTAGTTAGTAGTTAGTTAGTTAGTTAGTTAGTTAGTTAGTTAGTTAGTTAGTTAGTTAGTTAGTTAGTTAGTTAGTTAGTTAGTTAGTTAGTTAGTTAGTTAGTTAGTTAGTTAGTTAGTTAGTTAGTTAGTTAGTTAGTTAGTTAGTTAGTTAGTTAGTTAGTTAGTTAGTTAGTTAGTTAGTTAGTTAGTTAGTTAGTTAGTTAGTTAGTTAGTAGTTAGTTAGTTAGTTAGTTAGTTAGTTAGTTAGTTAGTTAGTTAGTTAGTAGTTAGTTAGTTAGTTAGTTAGTAGTTAGTTAGTTAGTTAGTTAGTTAGTTAGTTAGTAGTTAGTTAGTTAGTTAGTTAGTTAGTTAGTTAGTTAGTTAGTTAGTTAGTTAGTAGTTAGTTAGTTAGTTAGTTAGTTAGTTAGTTAGTTAGTTAGTTAGTTAGTTAGTTAGTTAGTTAGTTAGTTAGTTAGTTAGTTAGTTAGTTAGTTAGTTAGTTAGTTAGTAGTTAGTTAGTTAGTTAGTTAGTTAGTTAGTTAGTTAGTTAGTTAGTAGTTAGTTAGTTAGTTAGTTAGTTAGTTAGTTAGTTAGTTAGTTAGTTAGTTAGTTAGTTAGTTAGTTAGTTAGTTAGTTAGTTAGTTAGTTAGTTAGTTAGTTAGTTAGTTAGTTAGTTAGTTAGTTAGTTAGTTAGTTAGTTAGTTAGTTAGTTAGTTAGTTAGTTAGTTAGTTAGTTAGTTAGTTAGTTAGTTAGTTAGTTAGTTAGTTAGTTAGTTAGTTAGTTAGTTAGTTAGTTAGTTAGTTAGTTAGTTAGTTAGTTAGTTAGTTAGTTAGTTAGTTAGTTAGTTAGTTAGTTAGTTAGTTAGTTAGTTAGTTAGTTAGTTAGTAGTTAGTAGTTAGTTAGTTAGTTAGTTAGTTAGTTAGTTAGTTAGTTAGTTAGTAGTTAGTTAGTTAGTTAGTTAGTTAGTTAGTTAGTTAGTTAGTTAGTTAGTTAGTTAGTTAGTTAGTTAGTTAGTTAGTTAGTTAGTTAGTTAGTTAGTAGTTAGTTAGTTAGTTAGTTAGTTAGTTAGTAGTTAGTTAGTTAGTTAGTTAGTTAGTTAGTTAGTTAGTTAGTTAGTAGTTAGTTAGTTAGTTAGTTAGTTAGTTAGTTAGTTAGTTAGTTAGTTAGTAGTTAGTTAGTTAGTTAGTAGTTAGTTAGTTAGTTAGTTAGTTAGTTAGTTAGTTAGTAGTTAGTTAGTTAGTTAGTTAGTTAGTTAGTTAGTTAGTTAGTTAGTTAGTTAGTTAGTTAGTTAGTTAGTTAGTTAGTTAGTTAGTTAGTTAGTTAGTTAGTTAGTTAGTTAGTTAGTTAGTTAGTTAGTAGTTAGTTAGTTAGTTAGTTAGTTAGTTAGTTAGTTAGTTAGTTAGTTAGTTAGTTAGTTAGTTAGTTAGTTAGTTAGTTAGTTAGTTAGTAGTTAGTTAGTTAGTTAGTTAGTTAGTTAGTTAGTTAGTAGTTAGTTAGTTAGTTAGTTAGTTAGTTAGTTAGTTAGTAGTTAGTTAGTTAGTTAGTTAGTTAGTTAGTTAGTTAGTTAGTTAGTTAGTTAGTTAGTTAGTTAGTTAGTTAGTAGTTAGTTAGTAGTTAGTTAGTTAGTTAGTTAGTTAGTTAGTTAGTTAGTTAGTTAGTTAGTTAGTAGTTAGTTAGTTAGTTAGTTAGTTAGTTAGTAGTTAGTTAGTTAGTTAGTTAGTTAGTTAGTTAGTTAGTTAGTTAGTTAGTTAGTTAGTTAGTTAGTTAGTTAGTTAGTTAGTTAGTAGTTAGTTAGTTAGTTAGTTAGTTAGTTAGTAGTTAGTTAGTTAGTTAGTAGTTAGTTAGTTAGTTAGTTAGTTAGTTAGTTAGTTAGTAGTTAGTTAGTTAGTAGTTAGTTAGTTAGTTAGTTAGTTAGTTAGTTAGTTAGTAGTTAGTTAGTTAGTTAGTTAGTTAGTAGTTAGTTAGTTAGTTAGTTAGTTAGTTAGTTAGTTAGTTAGTTAGTAGTTAGTTAGTTAGTTAGTTAGTTAGTTAGTTAGTTAGTTAGTTAGTTAGTTAGTTAGTTAGTTAGTTAGTTAGTTAGTTAGTTAGTTAGTTAATCTGTCTCTATACCTGATTGCTTGCCTGTCTCTGTCTGTCCATCTGCTTGTCTGTCTGTCTATCTATCTGTCTGTCCATCTGTATGTCTGTTTAAATCAATTTTCTGAGAATTTAAATTTTATAAAATAATTTTTTTAACACACTATATTAAAGGGTATATAAGATTCGACAAATGTGGAAATATAGACTTCTTATTTGTTATATATTCTCATTACTACCATACTCTCATTGTTATATTAAAAGGTGGAAACAAGCGAATTGTAAGAGCAACAAGTTTCAGTGCTTTTTACAGCTATTCACCATCTACTTTAAACAGTGTATTTAATATATTTATGTAATAAAATCTTACATATATATACATTACACTGTGTTTGCTAACGATGGACATACTATATATACTATATACATACATATGTACACATACTGTGCTATTCCTTCCCACCTACAGGTTTTTCTGTTTATTTGTAATTAAATATTAAAAATAATTAAAATTTATGACACCTGTTACAGAATATTTGCTCACTACTTATATAAATACAGATATGTAAAGGCATATGTACAAAAGTATACAATGTATGTATATAAATACATACTATACATATTAATAATTTATGCTTTTAAGTATTATGCAGATATTTACAATAAATAAAAAAACAGGAAATTCAATTATGTAGTAGTATCGTTAATAAGTATACATCCTGTTACAAGTCAATGTGTATGTATATGTTTGTATATACCTGACAGTATTTGTTGTTTCCTTTCTTTTAGTATTTAAAATAATTTAAAACAACAACACACATAAATAATAAGAAAATTACCTTTAAGCCTTTAAGCATTTCTGTATCATTTATCCCGACAATTTGATCAAAAAGACAATCTGAATGCAAATTATGAAAGAACATACAAAAGGAGATTAATTGAAAAGCAAATGAAGGGGAATAATAATGAAAGTGAGAAAATTATAAAAAAACAGTTGATATGAGCAAGGTAGAGTAAATATATAGTTGTTTAATTATAATCAAAAATAAAAGGTTTAAAAAAATCTGATTGAAATGACCAGACCAGAGTTTGTAAATTAAAATATGCATATAAGAGTTTGGATACGTTTATAAGCGAGACTATAGACAACTTTCTAGATGAGACTTTAGACGAGTTTGTCGACGACTATAGACCAGATTATAAAACAGACTATTGCCAAACCTACCATAAAGTCTCGAGACTATAGACTAGTGAATGGCCTATTCTATAGACCAGTTTATATAGAGTAGTCTAAAGTTTACAAACTATTATAGGAGTAAGTCTATAGACGAGTTCTTATATATGACTCTATATATGAGTTTATGGAAGAATTTATCGACGAGTCTATAGATTAGTTTATTGACAAGTCTACAAACCAGTGCGCAGAAACGAGACCAGTTTATAACGAGTTTTTGTACTAGTCTATAGACAAGTTTATTGACTAATCTATTAAAGAATCTATAGACCAGTCTTTAGACTAGTTTATAGATCAGTTTATTGATATTTCTATATACCAGTCTGCAGTCTATATACGAGTTTATAGACAAGTTTATAGACGAGTTAATAGATGAGTTTATAGTAGAGTCTATATACGAGTTTATGGAGGAGTTTATAGGCGAGTTTATAGATGAGTTTTTAGACTCGTTTATAGACGAGTCAAAAGATGGCTTTATAGTTTATAGACGAGTTTATAGAGGAGTTTATAGAAGAGTTTATAGGCGAGTTTATAGACAAGTTTATAGACGAGTATTTAGACGAGTTTATAGACGAGTTTATAAACGAGTATTTAGACGAGTTTATAGACGAGTTTACAGATAAGTTTATAGATAAGTTTATAGATGAGTTTATAGACAAGTTTATAGACAAGTTTATAGACGGTTCAAAAGATGGCTTTATAGTCGAGTCTATATACGAATTAGTAGACAAGTTTATAAAGAAGTTTATAAGAGTTTATAGAAGAGTTTAAAGGAGAGTTTAAGGCGAGTCAATATATGAGTTTGTAGTCGAGTCTATATACGAGTTTAAAGACGAGTTTATAAAGGAGTTTTAGAAGTTTATAGACTAGTTTATAGAAGAGTTTAAAGAAGAGTTTATAGACGAGTTTTTAGACAAGTTTACAGATGGGTTTATAGACAAGTTTATAGACGAGTTTATGGACGATTGTAAAGACGAGTGTATCGACGAGTTTATAGACGAGTCTAAACTTTACACGAGTTTATGGACGAGTTTATAGTAGAAGTTTGCTTAAATTTATAGAAGAGTATTTAGAAGAATCTATACATGACTTTAGATTAGTTCATTTAGACCGAATTTTAACATATTTCTCTATAAAATGAATTAGTATATTCATCAACAAATTTCAAAATTGTTCACTGGGTTATAGATACAATTATAATGTTACAATATTGTTACGGATGCAACAAACATTATTTGATTTATGATGTCAGAAATTTGTGAAAATGTATAAAAATTACATGATTAAAATTCAAAACAATACATCCTATGAATAATGAAATACAAATGAAATATTGTGGTAGAGTTGTAATAAAATAATAAAAGTACAATAATAATACCAATAATCTGATTTGGTATGGAAGTGGTAAAACTATAGCAAAATTTTATATATTTCTCTCTTTTAATTGCATTTGCTTAGATGGTTTCTCTGCTTCTAACATTTGTCAGGGCAGCAAAGTGGTAAAGAAGAAGATTTACATTTGTGTATGTGAAGGAATGGCAACTATTTCATAGTAATTCTAATAGGAAAATCAAATGTAGTTCAGGTTAAAGGTGTTTCCTTATAAAATACATATAAATATGTATTGCAATTTCATTTTAATTTTATTTTACTAAGTTTTTTTCTATATTATCCTAATATTACATTTAATTTCTTAATAAAAATACAGTTTTATGAAATTCTTAAATAAATCATCTTCTGACATACACACACACATCAAGAATGTACATTTTGCTTTAAATCTCTGATGACATGTTCAAATGTATGACATGAATATATGTCTTCTTGTCAGTTTGTTTATGGTTTCGGGATAAGAATTCAATGTAACTGAAAAATTACTTATTATGTTATTATGTTTATATTAAATGTTAAAACAAAATTATTTACGAAAAGAAGAAACTTAAGTCTATAGTGTAGTCTATAGTCTAGTCTATAGTGTAGTCTATAGTCTAGTCTATAGTCTAGTCTATAGTCTAGTCTATAGTCTAGTCTATAGTCTAGTCTATAGTCTAGTCTATAGTCTAGTCTATAGTCTAGTCTATAGTCTAGTCTATAGTCTAGTCTAGTAGTCTAGTCTAGTAGTCTAGTCTAGTCTATAGTCTAGTCTATAGTCTAGTCTATAGTCTAGTCTATAGTCTAGTCTATAGTCTAGTCTATAGTCTAGTCTATAGTCTAGTCTATAGTCTAGTCTATAGTAGTCTATAGTCTTCATAGTCTAGTCTATAGTCTAGTCTATAGTCTAGTCTATAGTCTAGTCTATAGTCTAGTCTATAGTCTAGTCTATAGTCTAGTCTATAGTCTAGTCTATAGTCTAGTCTATAGTCTAGTCTATAGTCTAGTCTATAGTCTAGTCTATAGTCTAGTCTATAGTCTAGTCTATAGTCTAGTCTATAGTCTAGTCTATAGTCTAGTCTATAGTCTAGTCTATAGTCTAGTCTATAGTCTAGTCTATAGTCTAGTCTATAGTCTAGTCTATAGTCTAGTCTATAGTCTAGTCTATAGTCTAGTCTATAGTCTAGTCTATAGTCTAGTCTATAGTCTAGTCTATAGTCTAGTCTATAGTCTAGTCTATAGTCTAGTCTATAGTCTAGTCTATAGTCTAGTCTATAGTCTAGTCTATAGTCTAGTCTATAGTCTAGTCTATAGTCTAGTCTATAGTCTAGTAGTCTAGTCTAGTCTAGTCTATAGTCTAGTCTATAGTCTAGTCTATAGTCTAGTCTATAGTCTAGTCTATAGTCTAGTCTATAGTCTAGTCTATAGTCTAGTCTATAGTCTAGTCTATAGTCTAGTCTATAGTCTAGTCTATAGTATACTAGTCTATAGTCTAGTCTATGTCTAGTCTATAGTCTAGTCTATAGTCTAGTCTATAGTCTAGTCTATAGTCTAGTCTATAGTCTAGTCTATAGTCTAGTCTATAGTCTAGTCTATAGTCTAGTCTATAGTCTAGTCTATAGTCTAGTCTATAGTCTAGTCTATAGTCTAGTCTATAGTCTAGTCTATAGTCTAGTCTATAGTCTAGTCTATAGTCTAGTCTATAGTCTAGTCTATAGTCTAGTCTATAGTCTAGTCTATAGTCTAGTCTATAGTCTAGTCTATAGTCTAGTCTATAGTCTAGTCTATAGTCTAGTCTATAGTCTAGTCTATAGTCTAGTCTATAGTCTAGTCTATAGTCTAGTCTATAGTCTAGTCTATAGTCTAGTCTATAGTCTAGTCTATAGTCTAGTCTATAGTCTAGTCTATAGTCTAGTCTATAGTCTAGTCTATAGTCTAGTCTATAGTCTAGTCTATAGTCTAGGTCTATAGTCTAGTCTATAGTCTAGTCTAGCTAGTCTATATGTCTAGTCTATAGTCTAGTCTATAGTCTAGTCTATAGTCTAGTCTATAGTCTAGTCTATAGTCTAGTCTATAGTCTAGTCTATAGTCTAGTCTATAGTCTAGTCTATAGTCTAGTCTATAGTCTAGTCTATAGTCTAGTCTATAGTCTAGTCTATAGTCTAGTCTATAGTCTAGTCTATAGTCTAGTCTATAGTCTAGTCTATAGTCTAGTCTATAGTCTAGTCTATAGTCTAGTCTATAGTCTAGTCTATAGTCTAGTCTATAGTCTAGTCTATAGTCTAGTCTTAGTATGTCTAGTCTATAGTCTAGTCTATAGTATAGTCTATAGTCTAGTCTATAGTCTAGTCTATAGTCTAGTCTATAGTAGTCTATAGTCTAGTCTATAGGCTAGTCTATAGTCTAGTCTATAGTCTAGTCTATAGTCTAGTCTATAGTCTAGTCTATAGTCTAGTCTATAGTCTAGTCTATAGTCTAGTCTATAGTCTAGTCTATAGTCTAGTCTATAGTCTAGTCTATAGTCTAGTCTATAGTCTAGTCTATAGTCTAGTCTATGTCTAGTCTATCTAGTCTAGTCTATAGTCTAGTCTATAGTCTAGTCTATAGTCTAGTCTATAGTCTATCTATAGTCTAGTCTATAGTCTAGTCTATAGTCTACTCTAGTCTAGTCTAGTCTAGTCTTAGTCTAGTCTATAGTCTTAGTCTATAGTCTAGTCTATAGTCTAGTCTATAGTCTAGTTAGTCTATAGTCTAGTCTATAGTCTAGTCTATAGTCTAGTCTATAGTCTAGTCTATAGTCTAGTCTAGTCTAGTCTAGTCTAGTCTATAGTCTAGTTATAGTCTAGTCTATAGTCTAGTCTATAGTCTAGTCTATAGTCTAGTCTATAGTCTAGTCTATAGTCTAGTCTATAGTCTAGTCTATAGTCTAGTTCTAGTCTAGTCTATAGTCTAGTCTATAGTCTAGTCTATAGTCTAGTCTATAGTCTAGTCTATAGTCTAGTCGATAGTCTAGTCTATAGTCTAGTCTATAGTCTAGTCTATAGTCTAGTCTATAGTAGTCTATAGTCTAGTCTATAGTCAGTCTATAGTCTAGTCTATAGTCTAGTCTATAGTCTAGTCTATAGTTAGTCTATAGTCTAGTCTGTAGTCTAGTCTAGTCTAGTCTATAGTCTAGTCGAACGAAAGAACGAACGAACAAACAAACAAACAAAGAAAACGAACGAACGAACGGAACGAACGAACGAACGAACGAACGAACGAACGAGAACGAACGAACGAACGAACGAACGAAAACAGAACGAACGAAGAACGAAACGAACGACGAACGAACGAACGAACGAACGAACGAACGAACGAAAGAACGAACGAACGAACGAACGAACGACGAACGAACGAACGAACGAAGAACGAACGAACGAACGAACTAACGAACGAACGAAACGAACGACCGAACTAACGAACGAAACGAACGAACGAACGAACGAACGAACGAAGAACGACGAACGAACGAAAACGAACGAACGAACGAACGAACGAACGAACGAACGACACGAAGCGAACGAACTACTAACGAACGAACGAACTAACTAACGAACTCCTAACGAACTAAAACTGAAGAAACTAACACTAACTAACGAACTAACGAACGAACTAACTAAGAACTAACAACTAACTAACTAACTAACGAACTAACTAACTAACTAACGTAAACTAACTAACAACTAACTAACTAACTAACTAACTAACTAACTAAACTAACTAACTAACTAACTAACTACTAATAACTACCGTTTACAACAGACTATGGACTAGACTATAACTAACCTTTAGCTTTTCATAGAAACTGTTATGTTTGATCCACTTAAACAATTTTATTTCTCAAAATTTATACTGTTTAAATTATGAATGAATGTCATTTTTTAAGCATTTAATGTCAAAAGTTACTCCAATATTTATTCATACGTTTTGCTGTACAGTGAGTAACAAAAGTATAACATATTATCAAAAATTTTACACAAATTATAAAAGCATTTAGAGCACTGTTAGCAAAAACTGCATGGAGCTAAATTAGCCCATAGAAAAAAACACCATGCGTCCACAATAGGTTAAAAAATAAAATAATGTTTTCTTAATTTTTGCCCCCCTACTGTTTGGAAAATGTGTATTCTAATGCATACATTGAAATTTACATTTCAATATATCTCATATACAAAATATTATCAAAATACCAAATACATTTCAAATGAATGGAAATTTTATATTTTTTAAATATTTTATTTAGGTTATTCATATTTAAATATAAATGCACAAGCAAAAAAATTATTTATTCTTTAGCTTTTTTGTATCTTCGTAGTGTAAATGAAAGTGTGTGTGTGTGAACAATTTTGACAGAAGTATTTATAAGATTTTAAAAATTTTAATGCTAATGAAGTTTCGTTTCTAAAAATAGAAATATTGAATTTAACTGATGGCTGTTTTGTTATGATTGCAGGAGGTATTTATGGTTATTTATTTAGCATCCACTAGACAGAAAACAACTATGTATTTGTGTTTATGGAAATATATATGTAAAAGAGAAGAACTTGAAAAAATCGCTTAGACTAATAGAAGTATCCAGATATAATAGATATAATAGAATAGCCTATAATATACTATATAATATTCTATAGTCCAGACTATAGAATAGTCCATAGTCGAGATTATAGAACTATCTTTAGTCTAGACTATAGACAGTTCAATAGTCTAGACTATAGACACTTCTACAGTCTCGACTATAGACACTTCTACAGTCTCGACTATAGACACTTCTACAGTCTCGACAATAGACAGTGCTATAGTCTCGACTATACACAGCGCTATAGTATCGACTATAGACATTGCTATCGTCTCGACTATAGACAGTTCTATAGTGTCGACTATAGACAGTACTATAGTCTCGACTATAGAACTATAGACACTTCTACAGTCTCGGCTATAGATAGTGCTATAGTCTCGACTATAGATAGTGCTATAGTCTCAACTATGGAATTATGTATAGTCGAGACTATAGAACTGTCTATAGTCGAGACTATAGCAATGGCTATAGTCTAGACAATTGAACTGCCTATAGTCGAGACTATAGAACTGTCTATAGTCGAGACTATAGAACTGCCTATAGTCGAGACTATAGAACTGCCTATAGTCGAGACTATAGAACTGTCTATAGGCGAGACTATAGAACAGTCTATAGTTGAGACTATAGAACTGCCTATAGTCGAGACTATAGAACTGCATATGGTTGAGACTATAGAACTGTCTATAATCGAGACTATAGAGCTGTCTATAGGCGAGACTATAGAACTGTCTATATCGAGACTATAGAACTGTCTATAGTCGACCATATGGAACTGTCTCTAATCTAGATTGCAGAACTGCCTATAGTCGAGACAATATAACTGCCTTTAGTCGAGACTATAGAAGTGTCTTTAGTCGAGACTATAGTACTGTCTATAGTCGTGACTATAGAATTGTGTATAATCGAGACTATAGAACTGTCTATAATAGAGACTATAGAACTGTCTATAATAGAGACTATAGAACTGTCTATAGTTGAGACTATAGTACTGTCTATAGTCGAGACTGTAGAACTGGCTATAGTCGAGACTATAGAACTGTCTATAGTCGAGACTATAGAACTATGTATAGTCGAGACTATAGAACTATCTATAGTCGAGACTATAGAACTATCTATAGTCGAGACTATAGAACTATCTATAGTCGAGACTATAGCAATGTCTATAGTCGAGACTGCAGAACTGTCTATAGTCGAGACAGTAGAACTATCTATAGCCGATGACTG
Source organism: Lucilia sericata (assembly GCF_015586225.1). Taxonomy (NCBI): domain Eukaryota; kingdom Metazoa; phylum Arthropoda; class Insecta; order Diptera; family Calliphoridae; genus Lucilia; species Lucilia sericata. The sequence continues at coordinate 57,442 of NW_023995890.1, forward strand.
TTGAATTGTCAATATTCGAGACTATAGAACTGTCTATAGTCGGGACTATAGAACTGTCTATAGTCTAGACTAGAGAACTGACTATAGTCTAGATTATAGAACTGTCAATAGTCGAGACTATAGAACTGTCTATAGTCGAGACTATATAACTGTCTATAGTCGAGACTACAGAATTCTCTATTGTCGAGACTACAGAACTGTTTATAGTCGAGACCATAGAACAGTCCGTAGTCGAAACTATAGAACTTTCTGTAATCTCTATATATATACTATAGCCGAGGCTATAGAACTGTCTATAGTTGAGACTATAGAACTGTTTATAGTCGATACTATAGAACTGTCTACAGAACAATCTACAATAGATTATACTCGAGACAATATAAATTTCGAAGTAGACAATTTGCGGCGAATTCATATAGACAATTACTTGGCTCGTATTTTTTTCTTTCAGTGTAGTAAAGTCTAGTGTTGAAATTCATTTTAAAATTGTATAAACAAAACACTAAAGAAATGTCAATAGAGAAAACAAATTTCGTAGAAAATTAATTTCATAAAAAAATACAATAAAATATTTACAAATGTTGCAAATATTTGCCGCATTACAAAAGAAACAATATTTTTTGTTATAAATTTTTAAAATTATTTACTTAATAACAAATTGTATGGCAACAGGGAGCAATAAAACAATTAAATGTCAAATAAATTTAATACAAAATCATAAAGCAGTTGGGCAAATATTTAAAGGATTAAAAAAGAAAAAGGTAAGTTAAATGGCTATGTGACTAAAGGATTAATTTGAACATATTGGCTTCTTTCTGAAGCGAGAACAAAATGAAATCAGTTTGGGTATAAATAGAGTTTTAAGGCAGCGCTTAAGAGGCGGCATGGATGCTACTACCTCAGAAGACAGTTTTTCTATGAGTGACCATCCTGAGGAGGAATATTATGGAAGATCTAAACAGTATAAGTTAGTAAGACGTTTGCTGAATATGGCCAGCGCCTTATCATGGCTATATGTTGGTTAACCTTCACCTACTTCCTTATGGCCAATGAAGAAATTGAATACGAAGCCATTACCTTGTCCGTGCCGCCGGGAGAAGAAGGTCTTAAATTTGGTATAAACCAAGAGGTGATCGGTTCAAGTTTATGTCTGAGATTATATGGCCCCTTTACTAAGACCACTTTTCGCTTCGATGAGCTGCAGTCCAGCCATTTTGAGAGCCCATTTCTGTGGGTTACATTGCAACAAGTAGAGGAGGACAATTCTATTAAGACTATCAAATCTGTTTTACATTTACACCTATCCGAGCAGCATAAAGGGGAGTGGCAGGAAATCCTAATGGTGGAAAAGATAATAGAAAATGTTAAGTTGGATAATGGCAAATATCAGTTGCAGTTCGCGAGCAATTTTAATGGAACCATACCCTTGCAAGTGGCCTATCAATTTAGTATGGTCTCCAAGAAAACCGGTTTAATATTGGGTTTATTGCTGTTGCTTATTATCTATGTTGCCATCATGTTTGAGCTAGTACATCGTACATTGGCGGGGGTGATATGTTCCACCTTGGCAGTGGGTATTATAGCGGCGGTACATCTGAGACCTTCTCTTCAGATAATATTCAATATCTGGGGTAATATTGATACCATTATGCTATTCTTTGGTGCTTCTCTTATTATTGAGCTTTTGGCGGAAACCGGTTTGCAAGATTATTTAGCTGCTGTCAGTTATGAACTATCCAATGGCCATATATGGCCCATGCTGCATTGTATTCTGCTCTCCTCCTGTCTGCTATCCAATATCTTTGATGGCATATTGCTGGTTTTGTTTATAGCTCCCATTTGTTTGCGTTTATGTGAAATTATGCAACTGGACTGTACTCCTATTCTTAGCTGTCTAATCATAGCCATAAATGTGGGTTCAACCCTTACACCCATTAGTTCCATAAGCAATGATCTGATATCAAACTCCCCGTTTTTAACCAGTCATCAAATACAATTCAAAGAATTTATGATCCACATGTTACCCGCCACCTTACTAACGTTGGCCCAGTCGTACATACATTTACGACTACAATTCCTTAACTCTGCTAAAATGCGTAATTTTGAACCATTTCAACAACGCCGTCTGAAACGTTTAATTAATGTTTGGCGTAGAGCCTCTCTGCGCATGGGTGACTATACGTGGGATGAAAGTTTGGCCCGACAAACCGTGGATCGTCGCATTGTTAATTTGCGCAAACGTTTAAAACGTTTGGGCAAAATGCCCGAAAAACCCTCAGGGTTTGAGGAGAAAGTTCAGAATCTAAGAGCCAATTATCCCATAAAAAATAGTCCGTTAGTAATCATTTGTATCTTAGCTTTGCTAACAACTTTCCTGTTCTCCATTTTGTCTCGTATACCTCAACTACTTAAAGTCTCTAAAGGTTGGATTGCTATATTAACCGCCCTATTAGCTTTATCCCTCAGCAACTATGAGGATATCGAAGGCATGTTATCGCGCATAGACTGGTCCACCATGCTGTTCTTTGTTACCCTGTCTATCATCATGCAAGTCTTAATCTCTTTGGGACTCTTAGAAAACATTGGCCTACTGCTAGAGCATTTCATCATCAATGTCAGTGAACACCATCGCTTAACAGTGGCCATTTTATCTATTATATGGATTTCCGCCATTTTAACCACTTTTATCGATAATGTTCCTGTGGCAGATATGATGATGCGCATTATTGGCACCTTGTCTCTAAATCAGCACATCAATATACCCATTATGCCGCTAGTCTGGTCTTTGGCCTTGGGTTGTACTCTGGGTGGTAATGGTTCAATTGTGGGTGCGTTTGCTAATATAGCTTGTGCTGGTGTGGCCTCCCGTCATGGCTATAGACTGACATTTTTTGGTTATCTAAAAATTGGTTTCTTTGTTATGCTGGGTAATGTGGTGGTGGCTTCGTGTTATCTGCTGTTGGTGCATGTTGGCTTTCAGTGGCATTAAGAACAAAATAAAATTGTCTTGGTGTAAAATTTCATAATTTTGGCTGTTTTAATCATAAATGAATCAGGTTTCGGACTAGACTATAGACCAGACAATAGACTACACAATAGACCAGACAATAGACTACACAATAGACTAGACAATAGACTAGACTAGACAATAGACTATAGGCCTAGAATATAGACTAGAGTATAGGCTAGACTATAGACTAGACTATAGACTAGACTATAGACTAGACTATAGACTAGACTATAGACTAGACTATAGACTAGACTTTAGACTAGACTATAGACTAGACTATAGACTAGACTATCGACTAGACTATAGACTAGATTATAGACTAGACTATAGACTAGACTATAGACTAGACTATAGACTAGACTATAGACTAGACTATAGACTAGACTATAAGACTAGACTAGACTATAGACCTAGACTTTAGACTAGACTATAGACTAGACTATAGACTAGACTATAGACTAGACTATAGACTAGACTATAGACTAGACTATAGACTAGACTATAGACTAGACTATAGACTAGACTATAGACTAGACTATAGACTAGACTATAGACTAGACTATAGACTAGGACTATAGACTAGACTATAGACTAGACTATAGACTAGACTATAGACTAGACTATAGACTAGACTAGACTATAGACTAGACTATAGACTAGACTATAGACTAGACTATAGACTAGACTATAGACTAGACTATAGACTAGACTATAGACTAGACTATAGACTAGACTATAGACTAGACTATAGACTAGACTATAGACTAGACTAGACTAGACTATAGACTAGACTATAGACTAGACTATAGACTAGACTATAGACTAGACTATAGACTAGACTATAGACTAGACTATAGACTAGACTATAGACTAGACTATAGACTAGATTATAGACTAGACTATAGACCAGACTATAGACTAGACTATAGAGTAGACTATAGAGTAGACTATAGAGTAGACTATAGACTAGACTATAGACTAGACTATAGACTAGACTATAGACTAGACTATAGACTAGACTATAGACTAGACTATAGACTAGACTATAGACCAGACTATAGACTAGACTATAGACTAGACTATAGACCTAGACTATAGACTAGACTATAGACTAGACTATAGACTAGACTATAGACTAGACTATAGACTAGACTATAGACTAGACTAGACTATAGACTAGACTAGACTATAGACTAGACTAGACTAGACTAGACTAGACTAGACTATAGACTAGACTAGACTGACTATAGACTAGACTATAGACTAGACTATAGACTAGACTATAGACTAGACTATAGACTAGACTATAGACTAGACTATAGACTAGACTATAGACTAGACTATAGACTAGACTAATAGACTAGACTATAGACTAGACTATAGACTAGACTATAGACTAGACTATAGACTAGACTATAGACTAGACATAGACTAGACTACTAGACTAGACTATAGACTAGACTATAGACTAGACTATAGACTAGACTATAGACTAGACTATAGGACTAGACTATAGACTAGACTATAGACTAGACTAGACTAGACTATAGACTAGACTATAGACTAGACTATAGACTATACTATAGACTAGACTATAGACAGACTATAGACTAGACTATAGACTAGACTATAGACTAGACTATAGACTAGACTATAGACTAGACTATAGACTACTAGACTACTAAGACTAGACTATAGACTAGACTATAGACTAGACTATAGACTAGACTATAGACTAACTATAGACTAGACTATAGACTAGACTATAGACTAGACTATAGACTAGACGATAGACTAGACTATAGACTAACTATAGACTACTATAGACTACTATAGACTAGACTATAGACTAGACATAGAACTAGCTATAGACTAGACTATAGACTAGACTATAGACTAGACTATAGACTAGACTATAGACTAAACTATAGACTAACTATAGACTAGACTAATAGACTAGACTATAGACTAGACTATAGACTAGACTATAGACTAGACTATAGACTAGACTATAGACTAGACTATAGACTAGACTATAGGACTAGACTATAGACTAGACCTATAGACTAGACTATAGACTAGACTATAGACTAGACTATATACTAGACTATAGACTAGACTATAGACTAGACTATAGACTAGACTATAGACTAGACTATAGACTAGACTATAGACTAGACTATAGACTAGACTATAGACTAGACTATAGACTAGACTGACTAGAGACTTGACTATAGACTTGACTATAGACTTGACTATAGACTAGACTATAGACTAGACTATAGACTAGACTGTAGACTAGACTATTGTCCAGACTATAAGCTAGACTAAAGAATAGACTGTTATTCACACTAGAGGCTAGTCAAAAGCCAAGACCATAGATTCGATTATAGTGCAGAGTATAGACTAGACTATAGTCCAGACTAATACTTAACTGTAGTCTAAGAATTTACAGCTGATTTGCTTGATTGAACGCCTTGTTTTATAATGTATAAGTAATTTTCAATAGTGCATTATTTCGTTCCTAATACATAGTGACCTTTTCTTATCTCTACTCTATCTTTACATACATACTACATAAGTAAAAATGTTGATCCCTTATGTCTATGGCAATTGTTAACACATGTCAAAAGCACACAATTCCCATTCCAATGAAGCGTAATTGTTGAAAGCATTTGAAAATAAATTTCAACACATATTCGTATTCATATATTTGGACAAAACAAACAGCCAACTTTTGACATTCAAATCCACAAAAAATAAAAAATTGAATGAACGAATGAGTAGTGAGTGATTGACTGGGTGAATGTATGAATGAATAGATAAAATAACAATACTTCGTACAATAAATAAATTTTACAAATATCTTTTTTGATCTAATATTGAAACACAGAAAAAATTAATTTTAAAAAATTTTCAATTAAACGATTAATCAAAATTTTTAAAAGGGTTCAATCCATTTTGTATTTGATTCATAAAAATGTATAATCAAATACGTATTTAACAACAACAAAAATAGAAAAAATAAAAATTTTGTGTACGAAATCAATTATAAGTAGTAATTGAATATACAATTTTTGTTATACACAGAAAAAATTAATTTTAAAAAATTTTCAATTAAACGATTAATCAAAAATTTTAAAAGGGTTCAATTCATTTTGTATTTGATTCATAAAAATGTATAATCAAATACGTATTTAAAAACAACAAAAATAGAAAAAATAAAAATTTTGTTTACGAAATCAATTATAAGTAGTAATTGAATATACAATTTTTGTTATAGGTTGAACTTCAAAAAATAAAATAATTGAAAACGAGGTTTTGGTAATTGAAATCGTTTTTCAGTTTTTTCTGTGTAGGTTGAACTTCAAAAATAAAATAATTGAAAACGAGGTTTTGGTAATTGAAATCGTTTTTCAGTTTTTTCTGTGAACAAATAATAAAAACAAAAAAAAAACTACAAAACTTAATTGAACTATAACAATTTGCGCTGTTGTTATTTTTCAATCAACTTTTGATTCGAACAGAATATTTACTATTACGACTTGCCACTCTACTAACAGTGATGGGCAACACATATACAAATTCATAAGTGACACTAACCATATTCAAATAGTTAATCTGCAGCATATAGTATTTACACACCTATACATAACATTTATCCAAACGTCCTTAACAGCTAGACATACTCTCACCAATAACTGCTGTTGATAATGTCAAAATATTGTCATGTTTTGTTTGTGTCATTATGAAATATAAACACCCTCCTTCACACACACACAAACACATTTACATATTATTCGAATCCTGACATAAAATATTTTTCATATTTTCTTTATTATTTTTTAGCAGCAATAAAAGACAGCAATAGAATGGTTGTTAAAGCAGAAGCATCCAAGAGCAGAGAGTGTAAATTTACGACAATAATATAATTTTATGTCATTTCTATTGTGCCACCTAAATGTGGCAGCTGGTATTTGCTAGAATATTAGATTTTGGTATTAACTTTTCATATTTTTTGTTCACATTCCTTTTTTTTGCCAGGAAAATAAAATTTTACCTTTTATTCAAAGGAAATTTAAAAATTCCTGTTTCAGAAGCATCTATTATGTTTCTCTTTATATTTTCATTAGAGAAATTTTAATAATCAAATTTATGTTTAACAATAATAATAATAACAATTACATCAAATCAAAATTAACACACGTGTAAATTTGAATACAATGAAGGTAGAAACATAATAACACTGTAGAATATAATCCAGCATAATCCATTCAGTCTAAAGTCTAGTCTATAGTCTAGTCTATAGTTAGTCTATAGACTAGTCTAAACTCTAGTCTATAGTCTAGTCTATAGCCTAGTCTGTAGTCTAGTCTATAGTCTAGTCTATAGTCTAGTCTATAGCTAGTCTGTAGTCTAGTCTATAGTCTAGTCTATAGTCTAGTATATAGTCCTAGTCTGTAGTCTAGTCTATAGTCTAGTCTATAGTCTAGTCTATAGTCTAGTCTATAGCCAGTCTATAGTCTAGTCATAGTCTAGTCTATAGTCTAGTCTATAGTCTAGTCTATAGTCTAGTCTATAGCCAAGTCTATAGTCTAGTCTATAGTCTATCTATAGTCTAGTCTATAGCAAGTCTATGTCTATAGTCTAGTCTATAGTCTAGTCTATAGTCTAGTCTATAGTCTAGTCTATAGTCTAGTCTATAGTCTAGTCTATAGTCTAGTCTATAGTCTAGTCTATAGTCTAGTCTATAGTCTAGTCTATAGTCTAGTCTATAGTCTAGTCTATAGTCTAGTCTATAGTCTAGTCTATAGTCTAGTCTATAGTCTAGTCTATAGTCTAGTCTATAGTCTAGTCTATAGTCTAGTCTATAGTCTAGTCTATAGTCTAGTCTATAGTCTAGTCTATAGTCTAGTCTATAGTCTAGTCCAACGGTTCCCAAATGGGGGTCCGCGGACCCCTAGTGGTCCGTTGTAAAATCCTAGGGGGTCCGCGAAGACGAACGAAAAAAACCATGAATAAACAATATTCTGCTTTTATATGTATGTACAAATATCTCCTATTTTTGTGCAATAATCCCAAATTTTTTGTGACTTTTTGAATTTTATTTTTTCGGTTGTTTATCAGGAAAGCTAGGCCCTACAAATTTATTGTATAACTTTTATAAAGTAAAGTATTGCGTGATTTGTAATTTTTTTTCCTGTATATGTACTGAAATAATGGTTTTTATTTCAGACAAATAATACTCTGCCTTACAATTAAATTAGGGATACTGGTATTCCGGAGTATGAAGTTCAATTCAAAGACAAGCTTATTACAGATTTAAATCAAATTGTAAGCAAAAGTGTTCTCGTTTGAAAGGACTAAAATTATATATTTCCAAAACAGAGGTGACTCTTTATGCATCTCTTTATAAATATTCCAATCCGACGTGATACACAGATTTTAACTTGATTTTGTCGACCAATACATATTATTAAATTAACATCAGAAAATCCATAGCGTTTCGCGTAAATATTTAGCCAAAAAACCATGAAGTAAAATAATTCGTTGGTATTTTAAAATTAAAATTTAAGTTCCAAATTCACAGTACTTTAACAAAGAGTTCAAATCATATATTATGCGGATAACGCATTCCGCAACAACATAGAAGAAGTCCAACTTTCTTATATTATTTTCCCGAAAACTTAGCTCACTTACTCAGTTCACCCTTTGCAATCGCAACAAATTTTTGAAACGTGACTCCTTAAGCACATGTGACAATATTTGATAAAGAAACCTTTTCGCTACCTTAAAGAAAAATGAACATGAAAGATCTCACGATCATAAAATTAAACATCATGTTAACATATCAACAAAGAAGTCATTCTATCTTCAAAACATGCAATTGAAAACCTATCTGAAATATGACATCTCTACATTTATTAGACCTAGGGATTAATGAACTAGGTCAATTTTCGGATGGACAATTATTTAGAACAATAATATCAAAATATGTATGGGGGTCCGCGAAATTAAATAAGTTCTTCAAGGGGTCCGCGAAGTAAAAATCGGTGGGAACCGCTGGTCTAGTCTATAGTCTAGTCTATAGTCTAGTCTATAGTCTAGTCTATAGTCTAGTCTATAGTCTAGTCTATAGTCTAGTCTATAGTCTAGTCTATAGTCTAGTCTATAGTCTAGTCTATAGTCTAGTCTATAGTCTAGTCTATAGTCTAGTCTATAGTCTAGTCTATAGTCTAGTCTATAGTCTAGTCTATAGTCTAGTCTATAGTCTAGTCTATAGTCTAGTCTATAGTCTAGTCTATAGTCTAGTCTATAGTCTAGTCTATAGTCTAGTCTATAGTCTAGTCTATAGTCTAGTCTATAGTCTAGTCTATAGTCTAGTCTATAGTCTAGTCTATAGTCTAGTCTATAGTCTAGTCTATAGTCTAGTCTATAGTCTAGTCTATAGTCTAGTCTATAGTCTAGTCTATAGTCTAGTCTATAGTCTAGTCTATAGTCTAGTCTATAGTCTAGTCTATAGTCTAGTCTATAGTCTAGTCTATAGTCTAGTCTATAGTCTAGTCTATAGTCTAGTCTATAGTCTAGTCTATAGTCTAGTCTATAGTCTAGTCTATAGTCTAGTCTATAGTCTAGTCTATAGTCTAGTCTATAGTCTAGTCTATAGTCTAGTCTATAGTCTAGTCTATAGTCTATTCTATAGTCTAGTCTATAGTCTAGTCTATAGTCTAGTCTATAGTCTAGTCTATAGTCTAGTCCATAGTCTAGTCTAGTCTATAGTCAGTCTATAGTCTAGTCTATAGTCAGTCTATATCTAGTATAGTCTAGTCTATTCTAGTCTATAGTCTAGTCTATAGTCTAGTCTTAGTCTAGTCTATAGTCTAGTCTATAGTCTAGTCTATAGTCTAGTCTATAGTCTAGTCTATAATCTAGTATTTAGTCTAGTCTATTGTCTAGTCTATAGTCTAGTCTATAGTCTAGTCTTAGTCAGTCTATAGTCTAGTCTATAGTCTAGTCTATAGTCTAGTCTATAGTCTAGTCTATATCTAGTATTTAGTCTAGTCTATTGTCTAGTCTATAGTCTAGTCTATGTCTAGTCTATAGTCTAGTCTATAGTCTAGTCTATAGTCTAGTCTATAGTCTAGTCTATAGTCTAGTCTATAGTCTATTGTATAGTCTAGTATCTAGTCTATTGTATAGTCTTTATAGTCTAGTCTATAGTCTAGTCTATAGTCTAGTCTATAGTCTAGTCTAAGTCTAGTCTATAGTCTAGTCTAGTCTATAGTCTAGTCTATAGTCTAGTCTATAGTCTAGTCTATAGTCTAGTCTATAGTCTAGTCTATAGTCTAGTCTATAGTCTAGTCTATAGTCTAGTCTATAGTCTAGTCTATAGTCTAGTCTATAGTCTAGTCTATAGTCTAGTCTATAGTCTAGTCTATAGTCTAGTCTATAGTCTAGTCTATAGTCTAGTCTATAGTCTAGTCTATAGTCTAGTCTATAGTCTAGTCTATAGTCTAGTCTATAGTCTAGTCTATAGTTTGTCTATAGTCTAGTCTATAGTCTAGTCTAGTCTAGTCTATAGTCTAGTCTATAGTCTAGTCTATAGTCTAGTCTATAGTCTAGTCTATAGTCTAGTCTATAGTCTAGTCTATAGTCTAGTCTATAGTCTAGTCTATAGTCTAGTCTATAGTCTAGTCTAGACTATAGTCTATAGTCTAGTCTATAGTCTAGTCTATAGTCTAGTCTATAGTCTAGTCTATAGTCTAGTCTAGTCTAGTCTATAGTCTAGTCTACAGTCTAGTCTATAGTCTAGTCTATAGTCTAGTCTATAGTTAGTCTATAGTCTAGTCTATAGTCTAGTCTATATTCTAGTAAATAGTCTAGTCTATAGTCTAGTCTATAGTCTAGTCTATAGTCTAGTCTATAGTCTAGTCTATAGTCTAGTCTATAGTCTAGTCTATAGCCTAGTCTATAGTCTAGTCTATAGTCTAGTCTATAGTGTAGTCTATAGTCTAGTCTATAGTCTAGTCTATAGTCTAGTCTATAGTCTAGTCTATAGTCTAGTCTATAGTAGTCTATAGTCTAGTCTATAGTCTAGTCTATAGTCTAGTCTATAGTCTATCTATAGTCTAGTCTATAGTCTAGTCTATAGTCTAGTCTATAGTCTAGTCTATAGTCTAGTCTATAGTCTAGTCTATAGTCTAGTCTATAGTCTAGTCTATAGTCTAGTCTATGGTCTAGTCAATGGTCTTGTCTATAGTCTAGTCTATAGTCTAGTCTATGGTCTAGTCAATGGTCTAGTCTATAGTCTAGTCTATAGTCTAGTATAGTCTAGTCTATAGTCTAGTCTATAGTCTAGTCTATAGTCTAGTCTATAGTCTAGTCTATAGTCTAGTCTATAGTCTAGTCTATAGTCTAGTCTATAGTCTAGTCTATAGTCTAGTCTATAGTCTAGTCTATAGTCTAGTCTATAGTCTAGTCTATAGTCTAGTCTATAGTCTGGTCTATAGTCTAGTCTATAGTCTAGTCTATAGTCTAGTCTATAGTCTAGTCTATAGTCTAGTCTATAGTCTAGTCTATAGTCTAGTCTATAGTCTAGTCTATAGTCTAGTCTATAGTCTAAGTCTAGTATAGTCTAGTCTATAGTCTAGTCTATAGTCTAGTCTATAGTCTAGTCTATAGTCTAGTCTATAGTCTAGTCTATAGTCTAGTCTATAGTCTAGTCTATAGTCTAGTCTATAGTCTAGTCTATAGTCTAGTCTATTCTAGTAGTCTAGTCTATAGTCTAGTCTATAGTCCTAGTCTAGTCTAGTATCTGAAGTTTAGATTCTGGTTCCTATAGTCTGGTCCTATAGTCTAGTCTAGTCTTAATCTAGTCTATAATATAGTCCATAGTCTAGTCTATAGTCTAGTCTATAGTGTAGTCTCCCAGTCTAGTCCAAATAGTCGTAGGCCGGTTATTAGTCTGGTGTATGTCTACACTAAAGGGATTTTGGAGATTATTGCTGCACAATTTGCTCTCTACTGTAATCTTGTGTGGGCTGGTCTTAGGGATTTGAACACTTTAATTTAGCAAGTATGGTAAATTTGATTTTCTTTAAGAAATGTTAATAAGACGTTATTATTTCTTTCCCTACGCCTTGTTTTTCTTAAATACTAATGAAAGCCAAAACGTTATAAAAAAGGAAAAAAACAAAAAACAAACAAAATATAATATTTCATGGAAATATTTTGGCAGTTTTTCGGGCAAAAATTAAAGCGTAAGATTACAATAATGTGAAGGCATTTAACAAAAAAACAAAGAAACATATATTTAAAAATTAAAACGCATGTTGTGGAACAGTCAGTGCCACAAAAATCTTTTGGCGGATGTTGACAATTTAATTATAGAAATTATTTTCATTGTTTTATTTTGGATATAAATACATAAATTATTAAGCTAATTGAAAAAACATGTTTAATAAATATTAAAGTTTACTAGAGGTCATTTTAAATAAAAAAAAAAAAAAAATTAAAAATTTAACTTCCCACTGTAAAACTGTTCTACCTTTTTGTAAGAAGCAAACTTTAAAAGAAAACCTTTCCTTGTTACTTTATTTTCCTTCTTTATTTTGACAACTGTATTGAGGTTAATGGCTTTAGAAAAAAAACCAAACTGGCCGCCCACACAATACATATGCCAACATGAAGTAGACACACACAAGAAAGTAAAAATTAAAAAAAGAAAACATAAAATAATTGTATTGGAAATCAGGTTAAGACGCATTGACTGGACTGGACACCAATAACAACAGCAATTGAACAAAATATCAAATCAGAAAATTTTCTTTTTCAATATTTTGCATTTTGCGTAAAGTATAAAATTTATAAAAAAAAATAAATTTATAAAAAGAATAATTCCAGGACGTTTATTGCCACTTATTTTAAAGTGTTACAAGGGGGTTGCCAAAAATAAAAGAAACCATCATAAATACAAATGGAATATAATAATATTTGTTTGAAGAAAAAAACTGGTCAATTTTCTTACTTAAATAATAAATATTTATACAAATAAAATTTATGATTTTTTAAGACAGCAACAAATGCAAATTTTGTTTAAAAAAAACAACAATGCATGCTTGGACATGTTCAACATAAAAAACAAATAGAGCAAAAATGATGGAGTAATTTGACAAATGGTCAAGCAGTGCAAGAGTGGTATGCATAATGGAAAAGATGAATAGAAAATATTAAAAAGGATTTAGCACATATGTACGTATGAGTAATAATATATGACAGATAAAAATAATTGACTTACCAGTAGAGGGGTGAACAAAAGGCCATTTGTCTGGAAAAATAAAAATATTACTTTATAAAAATTCATATGTACAAATTAATAGAAAAAGACAAAGAAAGAACTAGAACTGAACTAGAACAAAACTAGAACAGAACTAGAACAGAACTAGAACAGAACTAGAACAGAACTAGAACAGAACTAGAACAGAACTAGAACAGAACTAGAACAGAACTAGAACAGAACTAGAACAGAACAGAACTAGAACAGAACTAGAACAGAACTAGAACAGAACTAGAAAGAACTAGAACAGAACTAGAACAGAACTAGAACAGAACTAGAACAGAACTAAACAGAACTAGAACAGAACTAGAACAGAACTAGAACAGAACTAGAACAGAACTAGAACAGAACTAGAACAGAACTAGAACAGAACTAAACAGAACTAGAACAGAACTAGAACAGAACTAGAACAGACTAGAACAGAACTAGAACAGAACTAGAACAGAACTAGAACAGAACTAGAACAGAACTAGAACAGAACTAGAACAGAACTAGAACAGAACTAGAACAGAACTAGAACAGAACTAGAACAGAACTAGAACAGAACTAGAACAGAACTAGAACAGAACTAGAACAGAACTAGAACAGAACTAGAACAGAACTAGAACAGAACTAGAACAGAACTAGAACAGAACTAGAACAGAACTAGAAACAGAAACTAGAACAGAACAGAACAGAACTAGAACAGAACTAGAACAGAACTAGAACAGAACTAGAACAGAACTAGAACAGAACTAGAACAGAACTAGAACAGAACTAGTACAAGAACTAGAACAGAACTAGAACAGAACTAGAACAGAACTAGAACAGAACTAGAAACAGAACTAGAACAGAACTAGAACAGAACTAGAACAGAACTAGAACAGAACTAGAACAGAACTAGAACAGAACTAGAACAGAACTAGAACAGAACTAGAACAGACTAGAACAGAACTAGAACAGAACCTAGAACGAAACTAGAACAAAACTAGAACAAAACTAGAACAAAACTAGAACAGAAACTAGAACAGAACTAGAACAGAACTAGAACAGAACTAGAACGGAACTAGAACAAAACTAGAACAAAACTAGAACAGAACTAGAACAGAACTAGAACAGAACTAGAACAGAAGTAGAAATGAACTAGAACTAAACTAGAACTGAACTAGAATAAGACTAGAAGAGAAAGAGAACAAAATTAGACTTAACTTTAGCTTGCAAAAACAAATTCTTTCATTGACTTCATCGTTTGCATATTGAAAATCTCAACAATATAATTTTCCTTTTTTTAACATAAATTCTCATAAAATATTAATTTCATAACGTTTCAAATAAAAAGCATACAATTATGCATGTATTAAAATTATTAAGAAAAAAAAGCAAAACTCAAAAGTAAATAAATAGAAAAAGCATAAAAAAGAAAACTGAAAAAAAGCCTCGAGATCTACTACTGTTGCCAAGAAAAACAAACTGTGGAATAATAAAAAAAAACGAATGAACAACAAAAATCTACATATTTTCATTAGCAAAAACAAAGGAAAATGGAAAATATGTAGAACCAGCAGCTAGAAAAAAAATGAATCAAAAAAAATATCAACACAATTAACATGATTTCTTTCTCGTTTGTGATTGTTTTCATTTTTTGTAGTCTTCAACTTGTTAAATGTTTTTTTGTTTTTTCTGACTCTGGGATGGCAATTTGAAAAATTTTGTATATAATTTTTTGTGAGGCTTTGTTGTTTAAAGTGAAAATATTATAAAGACGAACAAACAACTTATTTATTTCATAAAACAGATATTAATAAAATATCTATAGAAGAAACATTAAGGGACATACAGAAATAAAGCACAATTTGAAATTTTCCTTTAAAAATCTCATATTTTTCTTCACAACCATTAACCTGCCACCTACCTATTGCCACTGCTTCTAACCGTAAATAAGACCACATGTGTGTGTATGGGGGTACTTAACTGTATTAAAATAAAATAATAATATTCAAGTATTTTATAATAAATTCATTAAAATTCCAAATACTTTCCTAAATACAGCAGAAAATTTTGCTGTTTGAATATTACTTGGCTTTTGGGGTTTCGCATTAATTCGTTTTCCACCACAAAATTAATATTCATTATTTTTATGAAGGAAGAAAATTTCACTTAAAATGAAAAACCATAAAAAATTCTTTATTTACAAAGTGTGCCTAATGATCTGTTTCGTTAAACAAATTACGTAAATTAAAGCGATCGGTTTAATGATTTTATTTTATGAGTGTATAATTAAGAAACAAGCAATTATTAATAAATCTGTTAACACGTAATTGGAAAGTACATTTTTTTTAATAAAATTAAATTTTGAAAAATGAATTAAAAAAAAAACGAGGAAAATTTCTTTAGAAACAACTCAGAGTACAAACATCCACTAAAAGCCAATTGTTTGTTACAAACAAAAACATCCGATCAGTTTTCGATAAAATTCTTTTGGATTGAACAGCAATATCAGTCTGTTCTACTTAAGTTCTAGTTCTGTTCTAGTTCTGTTCTAGTTCTGTTCTAGTTCTTTCTAGTTCTGTTCTAGTTCTGTTCTAGTTCTGTTCTAGTTCTGTTCTAGTTCTGTTCTAGTTCTGTTCTAGTTCTGTTCTAGTTCTGTTCTAGTTCTGTTCTAGTTCTGTTCTAGTTCTGTTCTACTTCTGTTCTAGTTCTGTTCTAGTTCTGTTCTAGTTCTGTTCTAGTTCTGTTCTAGTTCTGTTCTAGTTCTGTTCTAGTTCTGTTCTAGTTCTGTTCTAGTTCTGTTCTAGTTCTGTTCTAGTTCTGTTCTAGTTCTGTTCTAGTTCTGTTCTAGTTCTGTTCTAGTTCTGTTCTAGTTCTGTTCTAGTTCTGTTCTAGTTCTGTTCTAGTTCTGTTCCAGTTCTGTTCCAGTTCTGTTCTAGTTCTGTTCTAGTTCTGTTCTAGTTCTGTTCTAGTTCTGTTCTAGTTCTGTTCTAGTTCTGTTCTAGTTCTGTTCTAGTTCTGTTCTAGTTCTGTTCTAGTTCTGTTCTAGTTCTGTTCTAGTTCTGTTCTAGTTCTGTTCTAGTTCTGTTCTAGTTCTGTTCTAGTTCTGTTCTAGTTCTGTTCTAGTTCTGTTCTGTTCTAGTTCTGTTCTAGTTCTGTTCTAGTTTCTGTTCTAGTTCTGTTCTAGTTCTTTCTAGTTCTGTTCTAGTTCTGTTCTAGTTCTGTTCTAGTTCTGTTCTAGTTCTGTTCTAGTTCTGTTCTAGTTCTGTTCCAGTTCTGTTCTAGTTCTTTCTAGTTCTGTTCTAGTTCTGTCTAGTTCTGTTCTAGTTCTGTTCTAGTTCTGTTCTAGTTCTGTTCTAGTTCTGTTCTGTTCTAGTTTCTGTTCTAGTCTGTTCTAGTTCTGTTCTAGTTCTGTTCTAGTTCTGTTCTAGTTCTGTTCTGTTCTAGTTCTGTTCTAGTTCTGTTCTAGTTCTGTTCTAGTTCTGTTCTAGTTCTGTTCTAGTTCTGTTCTAGTTCTGTTCTGTTCTGTTGTCTAGTTCTGTTCTAGTTCTGTTCTAGTTCTGTTCTAGTTCTGTTCTAGTTCTGTTCTAGTTCTGTTCTAGTTCTGTTCTAGTTCTGTTCTAGTTCTGTTCTAGTTCTGTTCTAGTTCTGTTCTAGTTCTGTTCTAGTTCTGTTCTAGTTCTGTTCTAGTTCTGTTCTAGTTCTGTTCTAGTTCTGTTCTAGTTCTATTCTAGTTCTGTTCTAGTTCTGTTCTAGTTCTGTTCTAGTTCTGTTCTAGTTCTGTTCTAGTTCTGTTCTAGTTCTGTTCTAGTTCTGTTCTAGTTCTGTTCTAGTTCTGTCCTAGTTCTGTTCTAGTTCTGTTCTAGTTCTGTTCTAGTTCTGTTCTAGTTCTGTTCTAGTTCTGTTCTAGTTCTGTTCTAGTTCTGTTCTAGTTCTGTTCTAGTTCTGTTCTAGTTCTGCTCTAGTTCTGTCCAAATTCTTTTATAATTTAATGTAGGAAGTATACCACTCTATTTACCTTTTAATTATCATTTATTTTAGCAATTTTTTAATATTTCCATTGTGTAATTTTTCAAATGGTTATGCTTCTGTCAAACCCCATTAAAAATGTGTTGCCACATAATTCAGTTCTAATAAGATTGCACCTACAAATAACACCCATCACTGCTTTTTGTTTCAAAACTAATTTATTAATATTTCACCTTCTCAACTAATTTAGTGAAAAGCTCAGGCATGTAATTTGGAATTTTTATGCTTAAAAACTTTGTCATTTGAAAACAAATATTCCCAAATATATTAAATAGACTTCTTTCTATGCTTTGGA
>NW_023995891.1:0-75412 GCF_015586225.1 Lucilia sericata
TTTATTGTGCCGTAAAGTTTTTTAATTTCTTCAACGTTTTTTCACATGATTTTTGTGTTTTATCTATTATTTTGAGTCTCTCCTCGTACCTTTTTTCAATAGCTTGCAATAGTTGTTTTATTTCATTTTCATTTTGTTTTAGTGATTCTCAAATTCTCTTTTATATTCTTTTAGATTTTGTTTGTTTATCCTTACTCCGTCTTGTATCTCTCCTAAAACAAGATCAACATTCCTTATGTATTGCATGCAATCCTCGCAAATGAACCTTATAAAATTATTTGCCTCTAGCATTCCCATTGAGTATTGATCCACTCCTGAACATTTTTTTGTACAGTGATATATTTTATCACATACACCACTGCATCTAATGCCTGCTTCACCTCTAATGGCTAACTTGCATGTATTGCAATCAGTCATTGCTGGGCTGTTTTTAAATTAGTTCTTTATCCAAAATTTGATTTATTTTCAATAAACTTGATTATTCACTGTTGGGTATATAAAATAATGTATTTTAATAGTCTTTTTTCTATTTTTTACCCCTTATTATATATATTTTTCTTATTTCAATCAGAGTTCTTCGTTTTTGCTTCTTATCGTTTTTCGCTTCGCTTCTCGTATACCCTTTACATACATATATAGATATAGATGTTCATGTCGAATTTCATCGCTATGGATGCATCTTTTAGACAGTTATCAGCGTTAAAATAATTTTCTGAAGTGAACCTTATATGGGGGGTAGGGTCAGTTATGGACCGATCTTTATAAAATTTTACAAAGATATTAAGGTTCCTATAAACTATGTTTATGTCGAATTTCATCGCTATAGCTGCTTCTTTTAGTCAGTTATGAGCGTTAGTCATTTTCTGAAGGGGACCTTATATAGGGGCTAGGCGAAATCGTGGACCGATATTGCCCATTTTCAATACCAAACGAACTGCATCAATATAAAATGTCTATGCAAAATTTCAGCCCGCTAGCTACTTCCATTTGGACTCTATCGTGTTTCAACAGACGGACGGACGTGGCTAGATCGCATTAGAATTTAATAAGGATCCAGAAGATATATACTTTTGTGGGTGTTAGTTTGACAACATTTTATTGAAATATTATAGTTTTATATAAGGATAATTATATAAAAAAATGTCCTTGAGTCAAGGATATCTTAAAAACGGTATCTTTCATTTTCATTATTCCTTTACTAAAATTTGTTTATAATGTCAACAACAACATATAAAAAAATCAGAGTTGGACCATAGTAAATCTAATTTTAGTTAACTTATACATTTTACTTTCGTACAAATTTTAAAGTTTTAGTTTTATTTTTTTATAAATCAAATAAAATTTGAACATTTCTAGTAGAGTGTGTACTAACAACTATTAAAATAGAAAGGAAATTAAAGCCCACAAAGTATAAATATTAATAAATTTAAATATCTAAGACCTTAAGTAATTGATATTTATATATGACTTATTTCATTGGATTACATACAATAATAATAATAATAATAATAATAATAATAATAATAATAATAATAATAATAATAATAATAATAATAATAATAATAATATAATAATAATCATAATAATAATAATAATAATAATAATAATAATAATAATAATAATAATAATAATAATAATAATAACAAAAAAATAACAAAAAAAGTTCTACGGAAAAACCACCAATGTAATACAAATTATGGTAACAATATCCAACAAAATAACTACACATCTCAAATAATAACGTACACTACAATGTATCTAACTACTAACAAACTACCAACACAAATCAAACTAATAACAACCAAAACATAGAACAAAACACAATTCTAAATAGAAACTATACTTTTAAACAACAATAAAGCAACCTCAACAAATATTACAAAAGATCTATACGTCCTAAGCGTCAAAAACTTATACTTCTCTACAATTGCGAAAGAATTCTTTAATAACACCACATACTTGAAGTCAATAAACCATGTCCACAATACCAGATGCCGTTCCCAGGGAAGATTCAAGGTAGACCGATTTACAAACGAATACGGAAAAAGCACACTGAATGTCATACTGCCAACAATACTAAATAAAATCCCTACAACTATAATTAATGAAACGAATTCAAAAAAACGAAATAAACTTATAAAAATTCATTTAATTAATTTGCAAACATAATATAAAATTAAAATTATTTATAATGAATTTTAAAAACATAAAAACTGTAATATATTTATGTAAATATCTTGCATATTATGAAAAGAAAAATTGTACACATCTAATGTAAGAAATTGAACTCAAACCAAGCCATACCTGCAGACAAGCGAAAGCTTCGCGGGTTTTAATCCTAAGAAACTTATGTAAAATTTTTAATAAATAAATGAATAAAAAATAACAATAATAATAATAATAATAATAATAATAATAATATAATAATAATAATAATAATAATAATAATAATAATAATAATATAATAATAATAATAATAATAATAATAATAATAGATAATAATAATAATAATAATAATAATAATAATAATAATAATAATAATAATAATATAATAATAATAATAATAATAATAATAATAATAATAATAATAATAATAACAATAATAATAATAAGCTGTGGACATACATATTTGAATAATGCTGTACATAATTAGAGGAATAACAGAAATAAAGCAAAACTATATATATTAAGTATACAAAATTATGAATTAACCCTTTTTGACCATATAAAGTTTGGATTAAAAATCGACCAAAAAAGGATTACATAATTATCAGTTTAAAAACAAAATTTTACTTATGAAAATGTTCACCTCAATCCACCTCCATAGTCAAAAAGGGTTAAAGTAAAATTTTGTATACTTAAAATATACATATTTTTGTTTCATTTTTTTGTTATTCCTCTAATTATATAGAGCATTATTCAAATAGATAGTGTTTTTTCGAATTTTTGAACTTTGGTGTTAAATTGCTCCCAAGTTCGTTTAAGTGTTAATTTAGCTTATTTTCGCTGTATTTTAAATACCGGACTTTAGAAGATAAAGTCCAGTAGTTATTGGTCAAAATGACCGACAAATAAAAAATATTTCGGTATGGAACACTGGGAATTCCCAAATATTGCAAAATTTTGCCTTTGAACTCCACAGCTTATCGGTTAAGAATGTCCAATTTTAATAAAACTATCTGGACTGTAAAACTCTGAAAATACTTTATTTAAAATCTTCAACACTAACGGCCCTTTTTACCAAGTTCAGTTATAATTTAACTATTACTTTAACTGTCAGCTAGCATATTTTCTTTTTCACCAAATTCAGTTATAATTTAACTTACAAATTTAACTGAAAAGTTTGAGATAAATTTAACTGAAGAAAAAGTTTCAGTTATAGACTTAACTGACAGAAAATTTAAAATATTTATTTGTAAAAATGGCAGCAAATTATAATCAATATTTGCATTTTTTCAATATATTCAATATTCCCGTGAATAGATCACGGAAGCGGAAATATTTGGAAAGAATTGATCATTATGCCTTATTAGAAAAAGAATTTTATAAAAGATATAAAGTATCCAAAGAAACTGCTAAATATATAACTTCTTTAGTAGGCACAAGCATCCAAGCCAATTCTTCGAGGTATGTAAGTTTATAAACTAAATTTAACTTTTTTCATTTAACCGCGTTTTGAAAATCTTTGTCACGTATGTACATTAGAAGTTTCCGTTATCCGATTGGACTTAAATTTAACACCAGTTAGTTTTAGAAGCTAATGAACAAAATAAGACCTGTCCAAACAAAATCGATATGTTTTGGACTTCTTTTAATGTACGTACATAGATATGTTCCCTCAATTTATAGATGTACATATGTAGTAAATGAGTAAATGATATGTTTATATTTGTACTGTATTGCAATAATTTTATTCAATAAAAAGGAATCATGCATTGCCTCCAAAAGATATGGTTCTTTTAACGTTAAGATTCTATGCCTGTGGAAATTTTCTAATAACAGTGGCTGACTATTGTGGTGTAAGTGTGGCGACTGCTTGTCGAGTTGTTAAAAAGGTTTTAACTGCGATTGCTAAATTATCTGATAAATTTATCTATATGCCATTAAATAAGGAAGATATAATGCAAACAGCTTCAAATTTTTGCAAACAGCTAGCAAAATTTCCCAAAGTTATAGGCGCTATTGATGGGATTCATAGTAAGATTCAATCACCGGGAAGAAATGATGCAGACATTTTTAGAAATTGAAAAGGATATTTTTCATTGAATGTTCAGGTATGAATAAGATATTCTTCAAGACCAATATTTTTATCCTAGTATTCAAGACTATTTGCTATAATCACTTTCTCGGTCGATTTCAAGTGAAACTTGCGCGCGAGTTAGCTATACTTTGTATAATGCTATTTATATTATACTATAGTTCTTAATTATAATATTGTTGTTTCTAGGCTATTTGCAATGCTAAGTTGGAAATTACAGATATAGTGGCCCGCTGGCCGGGTTCTGCTCATGATTCTAATATATATAATAATAGTAGAATTAAAGCAAAATTTGAAAGTAATGAGTTTAATGAGTATATTCTTCTTGGAGACAGTGGCTATGGATGTAAATTCTACTTAGTAACACCACTCACTGACCCAAAAACAGAGGGGGAAATATTGTACAATGACTTCCAAATAAGAACCAGAAATACTGTTGAACGAACATTTGGGGTTTGGAAGAGATTTCCAGTGTTGTCTTTGGGAATGCGGTTACATGTGGAAACTGCTATGAATGTAATAGTTGCATGTGCTGTTTCGCATAATATATGCCGTTTTCGCCACGATAAACTAGAAGACATAGTAGAAGATACATCACCTGAAGAAACTGAATCGTTAGATATAGCAGTTTCCCCAGCGAATGCAAATAATAGCACAAGAAATTCTTTCATATACAATTATTTTTCTAAACTTTAAAAAGTACGAAAAATACATATGTATATGTATTTAAAAATATATTGCAAAAATTTTTCATTAAATTTTTATTTTTTATTCATTAAATTTTGCAATTGGACTTGCTTTATTTCATTTTCAATTTTTAGAATTTCAGTTTTAAGTCCCAATTCCTGTTTCTGTAATAGATGACGCTCTTCTGCCCATTTTTTTAATTTTCGAAAAAATTTTATTTGTTTCTTTTGTAACTCCTCACTATTGTCGATGTTACCTCTTTTCTGCATGTTCAGCAGAGTTCCAAGTAGACCTAAAATATATATATATATATATATATATATATATATATAAATCTATATATATATATATATATATATATATATATATATATATATATATATATATATATATATATATATATATATATATATATATATATAAAAACAAGTACAAAAATATAGACTGTTATGACCAGTAATGTGTATATTTAAAATGTATACTTTTTACTTGTCTTTTCAAGTTTGCTCTCCTTAAGCCCTTCTTCGCAATCATCTTCTACTAATGAAACGAAATCAATTTCTACTTGATCTATAATTTGATTTGATGTTGGCAATTTCTGGAAAAAATAAGAAACAATGTTTAAGCCAAAGATCATTAAATATGTCTTTATAAAAATATTAAAAAATTGTTGGGGTATATGTATATTGCTTCTTGTTCATGTTCTGCCTGTCTTTTCCGTTTGCAATAGTGGTTGTGCTAAACATATTAGCATTTTATTTCTTATAAATTACAACCACCTCTATTGCGCATTTTGATTCGATTTGACAGACGATGGAGTCCGGAATGGAAGAGCTAGAGGATAAGGGCAAACACATTCCTAATACTTACCTTTATCTGAATCGACATTATTACTTAATCCCGTTGCAGATGAGCCTCCTCCAGTCATATAGGTTTTTCTTTTTTCTGCTGCTAAGGCAATTTTGGTTTCTTTTTTTATATTTTCGTACTTATCTTTTAAATTTTTTTCGGTCCTGTGTGTTTGGCACTGTTTTCCAAATTCTTCTGCTATTACATCCCACATTTGATTTTTTTTTCTTTGACCCATGTAATGGCGTTAGTTTCTTTGGATTCCACAACTGAAGAATGCTTTTCAACCAAAGAAACTAACAAATCTTTTCTTGTGGAATAAAATTTAATGATCTATAAATGAAATATATGAGTTTAATCGATATAAATTACCGGTTTCTATTCGGCTTCAGAGAAAAAAAAATTATATATATATATATATATATATATATATATATATATATATATATATATATATATATATATATATATATATTTAATTAACAAAATAAATTTTTCGTTTTCACCATTCTTTTTAACTAAAAAAATATTTATAAAGTGATTAAATAAACTTCAAATCAAACTGAAATAAATATATATACTAGCTAAAACCCGGCGTGCTTTGCTACTCCTGTCGATATAAAATAAAAAATTTTCAAAATATATTCATATACATTTTTTGTTTATGAAAATTTTATTAATATTTGTTTGTCACTATCCAAAACCATAAAGTAATAAGACAAAGAAAGTTTGATATTTAAAGTATTTTATTAATTAATGATATTTATGTACATATATTATTTCTTAATAATTATTTCTTATTCCTATTCATTAGCATAAATTTACAAAATATTATAATTGACTTAATATTTACAATTAAAAATTTTTTCTTAATAATTATTTCCTATTCTAAAGCCTTGGGATATACAATATTTTTCGTTTTCCCCTTACAAATCTGAAGGTTTCTCTACTCGCGAGCATGCAACATAAAGCTGACCATGTGAAAGCATGGATTTTCGAGATTTATTCCACAAACTTGCAGGGATTGACCCTGAAATTTGTTTATTGTCATCGCGAATGCCAAACGTGTAGGAAATTGCAACCGTTTAAATTCGAATGGCATTTCCGATGTTGTCATTGAGATCCGAGGTAGTAAGACATCCATTCCTTTATATTGGCCAGTTGTAATCGTTGCTTCGATTAATTTGTTCATTAATTTTTTAACTGTTAATCGAGTACCATTACAAAGACGTGGTGGATCAATATTTCGCAATAAAATAATTGGAACGCCAATTTTCAACTTCAATTCGTGGGGATACATTGACGACATCATCATTATTTGTAACAGTATCGATGGATTTATATGTTTTTAAATTACCATCGATTCTATTCAAAATAATATTATTGATACAATTAACGTCAATGTTTTTGGGTGCCAGTAAAGCACGCTCACATAACCACTGCCTATTTTTGAAATTACGTTGAAGATTTGGAAAAACACAATATATTAACTCTTTCTTTGATTGTGTGATCCTACAAAAGTTAGAGGGAAACTTTACACAATTTGTGGTTGGCTCAATTGTCATTTTTCCATTTCCTAAATCCAGCAATTGTTTTGTTGTTAATTTTAACGTGTGAACATGTTGCCAGAGATATGATGATTTTAGGCAAGCATTGAGTTCATCAGCCGGTGTTGAACCAGGTATCACAGGAAGTGTCTGGCGAAAATCACCCGCTAAAAGAATTAATGCACCTCCAAATAAATTAGAATTACTTCTCATGTCCTTTAAAGTGCGATCAAGCGCTTCTAAGGATTTTTTGTGGGCCATGGTGCATTTATTCCACACTATTATTTTATATGTTTGCAGGATTTTACCCATTGAAGAATTTTTCTTAACATTACATGTATAATCTTCAGAAAATTGTGTTTTCAACGGTAATTTGAGTGCATAATCTAAAAGTGTTGCTGCAATATCTGATGACGCAATGGCTAAGGCAATATTCTTTTGCGATCGAACTTTAGCTAAAATTAATGAGATGAGAAAGGTTTCTCCGGTTCCTCCTGGCGCATCAATGAAATAAAATCCTCCTTGTAAGAAATAATTATTAAGAAATAATATATGTACATAAATATAATTAATTAATAAAATACTTTAAATATCGAACTTTCTTTGTCTTATTACTTTGTGTTTTGGATAGTGAAAAACAAATATTAATAAAATTTTTATAAACAAAAAATGCATATCAATATATTTGAAAATTTTTTATTTTATATCGACAGGAGTAGCAAAGCACGCCGGGTTTTAGCTAGTTTCAACATAAGAAGTAGCCTATAGTTCCTTCCAGAAATACAGGAAGAAACTGTGAAAATTTCAGGAAAATTGGTCCAGCCGTTTAGCAGTCTATAAAGCACAAACAAACAAACAAACAAACAAACAAACAAACAAACATACATACATACATACATACATACATACATACATACATACATACATACATACATACATACATACATACATACATACATACATACATACATACATACATACATACATACATACATACATACATACATACATACATACATACATACATACATACATACATACATACATACATACATACATACATACATACATACATACATACATACATACATACATACATACATACATACATACATACATACATACATACATACATACATACATACATACATACATACATACATACATACATACATACATACATACATACATAACATACATACATACATACATACATACATACATACATACATACATACATACATACATACCTACATACATACATACATATATACAAACACACTTTCATTTTTATATATATATATATATAGATTCTAGCTCTAATAGTTTCTCAGATATAATAATTTTCCTATTAAATTTATATGGGGGCTCCAAACTCCCCATGACGAAAGTCCGCTCTTTTTTCTAAAATATGTTCAGATGAATATTTAGGTTCTTAGTGCAAAATTTGAAGAATTTAGTTCTATTAGTTTCCCAGATAAACCAATTTTTGTATTTATTAATATGGGAGGTACTGCTCCCCTCATGGGTAGTCCGCCAATTTATTTCCCAAAATGTTTACATGGATATTAAAGTTACTCGTGCAAATTTTTCATATTCTAACTGTAATAGTTTCCAAGATAAACGAATTCTTGTTAATTTATATGGGAGGTGCCACGCCCCCTAATGCTAATCCGCCCACATTTTGTCTTAAATAATTATATTGATACTAAAGTTGCTCCCACAACATTTGAAGACTCTAACTATTATATTATCTCAGATATACTAATTTAATATTTTCTTAATATGGGCGTGGCACGTCGCCCACATGAAATTTCAACATAAAATGTAGCCTATAGTTCCTTCCAGACATACAGGAAGAAACTGTGAAAATTTCAGGAAAATCGGTTCAGCCGTTTAGCAGTCTATAAAGCACAAACAAAAGTTAGATTTTTTCAACAGCCGCACAGTGGGGCAGAATCGAAATTTTTTGGAAATAAATCTGACATTTCTAAACGGCTGATCCGATCGGTATAAAATTTGGCGTGAGCGTAGCCAAGGAGTATTCGAGTTTAAGTTTTGAAGATGAACCCCGCAGATGCCCCAGGGACGGCGCTGTGGCGGCTCAAAGTAGGGTACCTACGACATGTAAAATTTTTAAACTCGTGCCATTTTTTGTTTTTCATCCAAATATATTTTCTGAAAGCGCTCGACGAGATCTTGAAAAAACATGCTTGGACATACTACTTATCTCTTATAATATCCGAGTTATAGGCATTTAAAAATTTAGTGATACAAAATTTACCATACCTTGGTCCGCATTTTTTGGAATACCGGGCGTAATTTTGGAAATGGACTCAATTTTGTTAGTTAGACAACAAAATTTCCAATAATATACAAAAAATTTCAGATCAATATCATTTACAGCTCCAAAAATATACGTTTTTTAATTTAAAAATTCAAAAAATTTTAGATTTTTGCCGTTTTTTTTGCCAAAAATGTGTCTTAACTCTTTTAATCTTTTGGGATTTTCATTCCTATTTTTGGGAATTGCGGGATGCCCTTTGACCTTTTCAATTTTTTTGCATTTTCTTATTTGAAATGACAAATTTAACAAGCGTTGAAAATTTAATTGAATTTTGTTCATAAATAAAGATTTTGTCATATATTACATATTTGTTTAATTTCTAAAACTATGATTTATATCAAAATTTTAATAGGGTCGCAGATAGCTACAACAATTTAGTACATATTTATCCCTTAATATCTTTTTTTAGTTAGATATGGAAATTCTCGATTCTTTACAAAAATTTTCAAGCCAATATCTCAATTACATTCAAAAATATGTTCATTTAAACCTGTATCCTTTAATTTCATATTTTTCATATTTTAGTATTTCGATTCTGCCCCACTGTGCGGCTGTTGAAAAAAATCAAACTTCTTTGACCATAGCCGAGAGCAAGTTTGCGTTATCTTATAAGGACAAAAACTAATATTCGAGTAACTATATATATATATATATATATATATATATATATATATATATATATATATATATATATATATATATATATATATATATCTATATATATATATCTATATATATAAAAATGAAAGTGTGTTTGTATGTATGTATGTATGTTTGTTTGTTTGTTTGTGCTTTATAGACTGCTAAACGGCTGAACCGATTTTCCTGAAATTTTCACAGTTTCTTCCTGTATGTCTGGAAGGAACTATAGGCTACTTTTTATGTTGAAATTTCATGTGGGCGACGTGCCACGCCCATATTAAGAAAATATTAAATTAGTATATCTGAGATAATATAATAGTTAGAGTCTTAAAATTTTGTCGGAGCAACTTTAGTATCAATATAATTATTTAAGACAAAAAGTGGGCGGATTAGCATTAGGGGGCGTGGCACCTCCCCATATAAATTAAATACAAGAATTCGTTATCTTGGAAACTATTACAGTTAGAATATTAAAAATTTGCACGAGTAACTTTAATATCCATATAAACATTTTGGGAAATATATTGGCGGACTACCCATGAGGGGAGCAGTACCTCCCATATTAATAAAATACAAAAATTGGTTTATCTGGGAAACTAATAGAACTAAATTCTTCAAATTTTGCACTAAGGAACTTAAATATTCATGCTATATATATAGAAAATGAAAAGTGTGTTTGTTTGTAGTATTATGTATGTATGTATGTATGGGTATGTATGTATGTATGTATGTATGTATGTATGTATGTATGTATTATGTATGTCTGTAGTATGTATGTATGTCTGTATGTATGTATGTAGTATGTCTGTCTGTCTGTCTGTCTGTATGTATGTATGTCTGTCTGTCCTGTCTGTTCTGTCTTATGTATGTCTGTCTGTCTGTCTGTCTGTCTGTCTGTGTCTGTCTCTGTCTGTCTTCTGTCTGTCTGTATGTCTGTCCTGTCTGTCTGTCTGTCTGTCTGTCTGTCTGTCTGTCTGTTCTGTCTGTCTGTCTGTCTGTCTGTCTGTCTGTCTGTATGTCTGTCTGTCTGTCTGTCTGTCTGTCTGTCTGTCTGTCTGTTGTCTGTCTGTCTGTCTGTCTGTCTGTCTGTCTGTCTGTCTGTTGTCTGTCTGTCTGTCTGTCTGTCTGTCTGTCTGTCTGTCTGTCTGTCTCTCTGATTGTCTGTTTGTTTGTTTGTGCTTTCTCGCCTGCTACACGGCTGGCCCATTTTCCTGCCCTTTTTCTTCCTGTCTTTCTGGACGGAACCTATAGGCTACTTTTTATGTTGAAACTAGCTAAAACCCCGGCGTGCTTTGCTACTCCTGTCGATATAAAATAAAAAGTTTTCAAAACCTAAAATATATATATATATATATATATATATATATAAATCTATATATATATATATATATATATATATATATATATATATATATATATATATATATATATATATATAAAAACAAGTACAAAAAATATAGACTGTTATGACCAGTAATGTGTATATTTAAAATGTATACTTTTTACTTGTCTTTTCAAGTTTGCTCTCCTTAAGCCCTTCTTCGCAATCATCTTCTACTAATGAAACGAAATCAATTTCTACTTGATCTATAATTTGATTTGATGTTGGCAATTTCTGGAAAAATAAGAAACAATGTTTAAGCCAAAGATCATTAAAATATGGCTTTATAAAAATATTAAAAAATTGTTGGGGTATATGTATATTGCTTCTTGTTCATGTTCTGCCTGTCTTTTCCGTTTGCAATAGTGGTTGTGCTAAACATATTAGCATTTTATTTCTTATAAATTACAACCACCTCTATTGCGCATTTTGATTCGATTTGACAGACGATGGAGTCCGGAATGGAAGAGCTAGAGGATAAGGGCAAACACATTCCTAATACTTACCTTTATCTGAATCGACATTATTACTTAATCCCGTTGCAGATGAGCCTCCTCCAGTCATATAGGTTTTTCTTTTTTCTGCTGCTAAGGCAATTTTGGTTTCTTTTTTTTATATTTTCGTACTTATCTTTTAAATTTTTTTTCGGTCCTGTGTGTTTGGCACTGTTTTCCAAATTCTTCTGCTATTACATCCCACATTTGATTTTTTTTCTTTGACCCATGTAATGGCGTTAGTTTCTTTGGATTCCACAACTGAAGAATGCTTTTCAACCAAAGAAACTAACAAATCTTTTTCTTGTGGAATAAAATTTAATGATCTATAAATGAAATATATGAGTTTAATCGATATAAATTACCGGTTTCTATTCGGCTTCAGAGAAAAAAAAATTTATATATAGTAACAAAAAATATTTTGTTACTATATATATATATATATATATATATATATATATATATATATATATATATATATATATATATATATATATATATTTTAATTAACAAAATAAATTTTTCGTTTTCACCATTCTTTTTAACTAAAAAAATATTTATAAAGTGATTAAATAAACTTCAAATCAAACTGAAATAAATATATATACTAGCTAAAACCCGGCGTGCTTTGCTACTCCTGTCGATATAAAATAAAAAATTTTCAAAATATATTCATATAAATTTTTTTGTTTATGAAAATTTTATTAATATTTGTTTGTCACTATACAAAACCATAAAGTAATAAGACAAAGAAAGTTTGATATTTAAAGTATTTTATTAATTAATGATATTTATGTACATATATTATTTCTTAATAATTATTTCTTATTCCTATTCATTAGCATAAATTTACAAAATATTATAATTGACTTAATATTTACAATTAAAAATTTTTTCTTAATAATTATTTCCTATTCTAAAGCCTTGGGATATACAATATTTTTCGTTTTCCCCTTACAAATCTGAAGGTTTCTCTACTCGCGAGCATGCAACATAAAGCTGACCATGTGAAAAGCATGGATTTTCGAGATTTATTCCACAAACTTGCAGGGATTGACCCTGAAATTTGTTTATTGTCATCGCGAATGCCAAACGTGTAGGAAATTGCAACCGTTTAAATTCGAATGGCATTTCCGATGTTGTCATTGAGATCCGAGGTAGTAAGACATCCATTCCTTTATATTGGCCAGTTGTAATCGTTGCTTCGATTAATTTGTTCATTAATTTTTTAACTGTTAATCGAGTACCATTACAAAGACGTGGTGGATCAATATTTCGCAATAAAATAATTGGAACGCCAATTTTCAACTTCAATTCGTGGGGATACATTGATGACATCATCATTATTTGTAACAGTATCGATGGATTTATATGTTTTTAAATTACCATCGATTCTATTCAAAATAATATTATTGATACAATTAACGTCAATGTTTTTGGGTGCCAGTAAAGCACGCTCACATAACCACTGCCTATTTTTGAAATTACGTTGAAGATTTGGAAAAACACAATATATTAACTCTTTCTTTGATTGTGTGATCCTACAAAAGTTAGAGGGAAACTTTACACAATTTGTGGTTGGCTCAATTGTCATTTTTCCATTTCCTACATCCAGCAATTGTTTTGTTGTTAATTTTAACGTGTGAACATGTTGCCAGAGATATGATGATTTTAGGCAAGCATTGAGTTCATCAGCCGGTGTTGAACCAGGTATCACAGGAAGTGTCTGGCGAAAATCACCCGCTAAAAGAATTAATGCACCTCCAAATAAATTAGAATTACTTCTCATGTCCTTTAAAGTGCGATCAAGCGCTTCTAAGGATTTTTTGTGGGCCATGGTGCATTTATTCCACACTATTATTTTATATGTTTGCAGGATTTTACCCATTGAAGAATTTTTCTTAACATTACATGTATAATCTTCAGAAAATTGTGTTTTCAACGGTAATTTGAGTGCATAATCTAAAAGTGTTGCTGCAATATCTGATGACGCAATGGCTAAGGCAATATTCTTTTGCGATCGAACTTTAGCTAAAATTAATGAGATGAGAAAGGTTTCTCCGGTTCCTCCTGGCGCATCAATGAAATAAAATCCTCCTTGTAAGAAATAATTATTAAGAAATAATATATGTACATAAATATAATTAATTAATAAAATACTTTAAATATCGAACTTTCTTTGTCTTATTACTTTGTGTTTTTGGATAGTGAAAAACAAATATTAATAAAATTTTTATAAACAAAAAATGCATATCAATATATTTTGAAAATTTTTTATTTTATATCGACAGGAGTAGCAAAGCACGCCGGGTTTTAGCTAGTTTCAACATAAGAAGTAGCCTATAGTTCCTTCCAGAAATACAGGAAGAAACTGTGAAAATTTCAGGAAAATTGGTCCAGCCGTTTAGCAGTCTATAAAGCACAAACAAACAAACAAACAAACAAACAAACAAACATACATACATACATACATACATACATACATACATACATACATACATACATACATACATACATACATACATACATACATACATACATACATACATACATACATACATACATACATACATACATACATACATACATACATACATACATACATACATACATACATACATACATACATACATACATACATACCTACATACATACATACATATATACAAACACACTTTCATTTTTATATATATATATATATATATAGATTCTAGCTCTAATAGTTTCTCAGATATAATAATTTTCCTATTAAATTTATATGGGGGCTCCAAACTCCCCATGACGAAAGTCCGCTCTTTTTTCTAAAATATGTTCAGATGAATATTTAAGTTCTTAGTGCAAAATTTGAAGAATTTAGTTCTATTAGTTTCCCAGATAAACCAATTTTTGTATTTTATTAATATGGGAGGTACTGCTCCCCTCATGGGTAGTCCGCCAATTTATTTCCCAAAATGTTTACATGGATATTAAAGTTACTCGTGCAAATTTTTCATATTCTAACTGTAATAGTTTCCAAGATAAACGAATTCTTGTTAATTTATATGGGAGGTGCCACGCCCCCTAATGCTAATCCGCCCAAATTTTGTCTTAAATAATTATATTGATACTAAAGTTGCTCCCACAACATTTGAAGACTCTAACTATTATATTATCTCAGATATACTAATTTAATATTTTCTTAATATGGGCGTGGCACGTCGCCCACATGAAATTTCAACATAAAATGTAGCCTATAGTTCCTTCCAGACATACAGGAAGAAACTGTGAAAATTTCAGGAAAATCGGTTCAGCCGTTTAGCAGTCTATAAAGCACAAACAAAAGTTAGATTTTTTCAACAGCCGCACAGTGGGGCAGAATCGAAATTTTTTGGAAATAAATCTGACATTTCTAAACGGCTGATCCGATCGGTATAAAATTTGGCGTGAGCGTAGCCAAGGAGTATTCGAGTTTAAGTTTTGAAGATGAACCCCGCAGATGCCCCAGGGACGGCGCTGTGGCGGCTCAAAGTAGGGTACCTACGACATGTAAAATTTTTAAACTCGTGCCATTTTTTGTTTTTCATCCAAATATATTTTCTGAAAGCGCTCGACGAGATCTTGAAAAAACATGCTTGGACATACTACTTATCTCTTATAATATCCGAGTTATAGGCATTTAAAAATTTAGTGATACAAAATTTACCATACCTTGGTCCGCATTTTTTGGAATACCGGGCGTAATTTTGGAAATGGACTCAATTTTGTTAGTTAGACAACAAAATTTCCAATAATATACAAAAAATTTCAGATCAATATCATTTACAGCTCCAAAAATATACGTTTTTTAATTTAAAAATTCAAAAAATTTTAGATTTTTGCCGTTTTTTTTTGCCAAAAATGTGTCTTAACTCTTTTAATCTTAATCCCATTTTTGGGATTTTCATTCCTATTTTTGGGAATTGCGGGATGCCCTTTGACCTTTTCAATTTTTTTGCATTTTCTTATTTGAAATGACAAATTTAACAAGCGTTGAAAATTTAATTGAATTTTGTTCATAAATAAAGATTTTGTCATATATTACATATTTGTTTAATTTCTAAAACTATGATTTATATCAAAATTTTAATAGGGTCGCAGATAGCTACAACAATTTAGTACATATTTATCCCTTAATATCTTTTTTTAGTTAGATATGGAAATTCTCGATTCTTTACAAAAATTTTCAAGCCAATATCTCAATTACATTCAAAAATATGTTCATTTAAACCTGTATCCTTTAATTTCATATTTTTCATATTTTAGTATTTCGATTCTGCCCCACTGTGCGGCTGTTGAAAAAAATCAAACTTCTTTGACCATAGCCGAGAGCAAGTTTGCGTTATCTTAGAAGGACAAAAACTAATATTCGAGTAACTATATATATATTATATATATATATATATATATATATATATATATATATATATCTATCTCTATCTCTATATCTCTATATATATATCTATCTCTCTCTCTCTCTATCTATATCTCTCTCTCTCTCGCTCTATCTATTCTCTCTATCTCTCTCTCTCTCTCTTCTCTCTCTCTCTCTCTCTCTCTCTCTCTCTATCTCTCTCCTCTATCTCTCTCTCTCTCTCTCTCTCTCTGCTACCAGTGTGTTTCTGTATGTCTGTTTGTTTCTCTCTCTATCTCTCTCTCTCTCTCTCTCTCTCTCTCTCTCTCTCTCTCTCCCCCTGGTGTGTTGTCTGTCTGTCTGTTTGTTTGTTTGTTTGTGCTTTACTCGCTGCTCCCGGCTGAACCGCTTTTCCTGAAATTTCCACAGTTTCTTCCTGTATGTCTGGAAGGAACTATAGGCTACTTTTTATGTTGAAATTTCATGTGGGCGACGTGCCACGCCCATATTAAGAAATATTAAATTAGTATATCTGAGATAATATAATAGTTAGAGTCTTAAAATTTTGTCGGAGCAACTTTAGTATCAATATAATTATTTAAGACAAAAAGTGGGCGGATTAGCATTAGGGGCGTGGCACCTCCCATATAAATTAAATACAAGAATTCGTTTATCTTGGAAACTATTACAGTTAGAATATTAAAAATTTGCACGAGTAACTTTAATATCCATATAAACATTTTGGGAAATATATTGGCGGACTACCCATGAGGGGAGCAGTACCTCCCATTTTAATAAAATACAAAAATTGGTTTATCTGGGAAACTAATAGAACTAAATTCTTCAAATTTTGCACTAAGAACTTAAATATTCATCTATATATATAAAATGAAAGTGTGTTTGTTTGTATGTATGTATGTATGTATGTATGTATGTATGTATGTATGTATGTATGTCTGTATGTATGTATGTATGTATGTATGTATGTATGTATGTATGTATGTATGTATATGTATGTATGTATGTCTGTATGTATGTATGTATGTCTGTATGTATGTATGTATTTCTGTATGTATGTATGTATGTATGTGTCTGTATGTATGTATGTATGTCTGTATGTATGTATGTATGTATGTATGTATGTATGTCTGTATGTCTGTATGTATGTATGTATGTATGTATGTCTGTATGTATGTATGTATGTATGTATGTATGTATGTATGTATGTATGTATGTATGTATGTATGTATATATGTATGTATGTATGTATGTTTGTTTGTTTGTGCTTTATAGACTGCTAAACGGCTGGACCGATTTTCCTGAAATTTTCTTCCTGTATTTCTGGAAGGAACTATAGGCTACTTTTTATGTTGAAACTAGCTAAAACCCGGCGTGCTTTGCTACTCCTGTCGATATAAAATAAAAATTTTCAAAATATTTGATATGCATTTTTTGTTTATAAAAATTTTATTAATATTTGTTTGTCACTATCCAAAACATAAAGTAATAAGACAAAGAAAGTTTGATATTTAAAGTATTTTATTAATTAATAATATTTATGTACATATATTATTCCTTAATAATTATTTCTTACAAGGAGAATTTTATTTCATTGATGCGCCAGGAGGAACCGGAGAAACCTTTCTCATCTCATTAATTTTAGCTAAAGTTCGATCGCAAAAGAATATTTATTGCCTTAGCCATTGCGTCATCAGGTATTGCAGCAACACTTTTAGATTATGCACTCAAATTACCGTTGAAAACACAATTTTCTGAAGATTATACATGTAATGTTAAGAAAAATTCTTCAATGGGTAAAATCCTGTAAACATATAAAATAATAGTGTGGAATAAATGCACCATGGCCCACAAAAAATCCTTAGAAGCGCTTGATCGCACTTTAAAGGACATGAGAAGTAATTCTAATTTATTTTAGCGGGTGATTTTCGCCAGACACTTCCTGTGATACCTGGTTCAACACCGGCTGATGAACTCAATGCTTGCCTAAAATCATCATATCTCTGGCAACATGTTCACACGTTAAAATTAACAACAAAACAATTGCTGGATTTAGGAAATGGAAAAATGACAATTGAGCCAACCACAAATTGTGTAAAGTTTCCCTCTAACTTTTGTAGGATCACACAATCAAAGAGTTAATATATTGTGTTTTTCCAAATCTTCAACGTAATTTCAAAAATAGACAGTGGTTATGTGAGCGTGCTTTACTGGCACCCAAAAACATTGACGTTAATTGTATCAATAATATTATTTTGAATAGAATCGATGGTAATTTAAAAACATATAAATCCATCGATACTGTTACAAATAATGATGATGTCGTCAATGTATCCCCACGAATTGAAGTTGAAAATTGGCGTTCCAATTATTTTATTGCGAAATATTGATCCACCATGTCTTTGTAATGGTACTCGATTAACAGTTAAAAAATTAATGAACAACTTAATCGAAGCAACGATTACAACTGGGCAATATAAAGGAACGGATGTCTTACTACCTCGGATCTCAATGACAACATCGGAAATGCCATTCGACTTTAAACGGTTGCAATTTCCTACACGTTTGGCATTCGCGATGACAATAAACAAATTTCAGGGTCAATCCCTGCAAGTGTGTGGAATAAATCTCGAAAATCCATGCTTCTCACATGGTCAACTTTATGTTGCATGCTCGCGAGTTGAGAAACCTTCAGATTTGTATATCTACGCGCCTGAGGGGAAAACGAAAAATATTGTATATCCCAAGGCTTTAGAATAGGAAATAATTATTAAGAAAAATTTTAATTGTAAATATTAAGTCAATTATATTTTCGTAATTTTGTAATATTTTGTAAATTTATGCTAATGAATAGGAATAAGAAATAATATATGTACATAAATATCATTAATTAATAAAATATTTTTAATATCAAACTTTCTTTGTCTTATTACTTTATGGTTTTGGATAGTGACAAACAAATATTAATAAAATTTTTATAAACAAAAATTGTATATGAATATATTTTGAAAATTTTTTATTTTATATCGACAGGAGTAGCAAAGCACGCCGGGTTTTAGCTAGTATATATATATATATATATTGTATCACTAAATTTTTAAATGCCTATAACTCGGATATTATAAGAGATAAGTAGTAGTTTTCAAGATCTCGTCGAGCGCTTTAAAAATATAAAAATCTTTGTATTTGGGTGAAAAACAACAAAATGACACGAGTTTAAAATTTTACATGTCGTAGGCAGAGATACAAGCCGATGCGAAATGATCGGCGGCGGCGGCGCAACCATTTTGGGTCGGCTGCGGCTAAATTGTCGGCTCAATTTAACTTTTTCTTTAGAAATTGACCTTATAAGGTGTATTATATTGAAAAATCTTTGTATAATAATGTTACATAGAAACTTGTCTCTATATAAGTTTTTTTCTGCAGAAAATGGACATTTATAGTAGTTTTCACTATTTTAATATTAGCACAATATTGTGTGGCAACTTTTTTCAATTTACCATAAGAATTTAAAATAGTGGCAACTCCTTTCAAATTGGTGAAATTAGGTCCTGAAATATATGTGCAATTCTAATCTTTATCAGCGGCTACGTTTAAGCCGGCTTAGCTTTTGATCCGAAAGAAGTCGGCGGCGGCGCGGCTTGCAAAATATTACCGGCGGCCAGCCGCCGCCGATTTAAGCCGACTCGGCTTGTATCTCTGGTTGTAGGTACCCTACTTTGAGCCGCCACAGCGGCGTCCCTGGGGCATCTGCAGGGTTCATCTTCAAAACTTAAACTAGAATACTCATTGGCTACGCTCACGCCAAATTTTTTCCCGATCGGATCAGCCGTTTAGAAATGCCAGATTTATTTCCAAAAAAATTAGATTCTGCCCCACTGTGAGCCCTTTCATTAGATTCCAACCATCTTAAAATTAATGAATTTAAATTATTTGTTGCAAAATGATTCTTATTATGGGTTAATTTAAAAAAAAAAAATTTTAAAACAAAAAATTTTTAAATTTTGGAAATACGATTTTTGGGCTGTACTCGGATGGGTACAGCGGGACAATATGGGTATTAATACAAATAAATAAAAAAATTTTAAAACCAATTTTTATTATTATTTTTTTAATCCATTAATGCCCACGGCGATCTACGTAAGGTAGAAATGTGAAATTTGGATATGACAGTTTACTTGTGTATATAAACCGATTTCAATTAAAAATTTTTTTCTATCTTGCCTTGTTTGGATTTTAGAAGACGTTACGTATACGTAACAGTGGGCATTACCCACGAATTTTTGTCCCTTAAGTATTTTAAGTAAAAGTTACATATTTTTACCAAAAAATCGTAAAAGAACTGGTTAATTATTAAGTTTTAAGCTTGGATTAGCTAATTTGGTGTATCATACAAAATTTTTTCATATAAACTAAAAAGTGCAAAGGGTTTGGCAGTAGTTATCAAAGGTGTAGATAGTTCTGTACCAAATGATGACATTAAAAAGGCGCTAGAGACTGAAGGTTATGAAGTGAAGTCCATTCACAATATATTTAACAAGGACAAAATTCCTCAACCAATGTTTAGAGTTGAAATTACTTTTAACTCTTCACAATTGAAGAAAAAGGGTGATACTCATCCCATATATAGTTTAAGATATCTTCTTAATCGCAAAATAACTGTAGAGGAACCCATTATATATACACATGCAACAATTAAATAAGGCCAGAAGACCTTTATATGCTCAATATAAAGCTTCTAACTTCCCAAGTCTTCCTAATACTTCTAGTGCTCAATATAGAAGTATCACAAATAAAAGCAATCAGAATAAATCGTATGCCCATACGACAAAAGAGGGTTCCGTTACCCAAAGTAATGCAAAACAAACTTCTAGTGCCCAATATAGAAGTCTTACAAATAAAAATAATGAAAATCTGCAAACAAATAATGAAAATAGTACGTTATTTTCATATGCACATGCATTAAAAGAGGGTGTACCCCCACCCGAAACAAATTCTCAAAGCTCTATTGAGAATTTAATTCAAACCATGAACAGTTTCATGGCAAATATGCAAAATATGTTTCAACAATTAATGCAGAATCAAAGCATGCTCATGCAGATCCTGCTAAATAAGAAATAAATTCCCTAAGAATTTGTTTTTGGAATGCTAACGGCCTTAGCCAACACAAGAATGAAGTTGAACAATTCCTGCTACTTCAGGAAATTGACGTACTACTCGTCTCTGAAACACACTTTACCCTAAAGAATTGTTTCAGAATTAACGGATACTACACTTACGATACAAAACATCCAAGTGGCAGAGCCTGTGGTGGAACAGACATATTAGTGAGAAAAAATATTAGACATTTCCCAATGCCAGAATACAAAAAGGACCATATCCAGGCCACCTCTATAAATATACTTGATAGCAGAGTTACAATATCTTCAATATATTGTCCTCCTAGGTATAATATTAATCGAGAGCAGTTTCTCGATTACATTAAAACTCTTGGACCAAGATTCATAGCGGCTGGTGATTATAATGCAAAACATACATTTTGGGGCTCTCGCCTCATTACTCCCAAAGGCAGAAGCAATATCGCATAACAGACTAGATGCCATATCTAGTGGCCAACCTACCTATTGGCCTACAGACCTCAATAAGATTCCCGATCTAATTGACTTTGCTGTAATCAAAAACATAAAACGAGAATTTATTTCAGTGATCCCTTCACTGGACGTTATTAGAAACCCCAAATAAATTGGAAAACTATTGTTCTTGTTTCCCTAACAAGATGACGAACTGGTTAAAGTATAAAATGTATGTCAGCTCACACTTGCCACAAAACATTTCGTTGAAAAATGACCATGAAATACAATCCGCTGTCGATATATTTATGGATATCTTACAAGATGCTGTCAAAGTTTCTACACCCCCAGTCACCTTGGGATACTACAAAAATTCGAAATGTTCTAGGAACATTGAGTCTGTAATTAAAGAAAAGAGAACACTCAGGCGTCAATGGCAACAATCGCGATCTCCAAACATAAAGGTTAAACTTAATCAGTGCCAAAGAAGACTTCACATCGCCTTAAAAAATAATAAGGAATCTAATCTGAGAAATTATCTCAAAAACTTAGACCCTACTAAGAAAACAGAATATAGTCTCTGGAAAGCTGTTAAACATATGCAATGCCCTATTGCATATGAGTCACCCATACGCCTCCAGAATGGTCAATGGGCAAAAAATACGTCAGAAAAACTTGAAGCATTCGCCAATCACTTGGAGAATGTGTTTACTGAAAATGATACAGATTCTTCTATTAGTGCTAACATTATAAATAATGTGGTTCCACGCCCAATAAAATTCCGGTTCTCTACCGTGAAGACGACAATCAAAGGTCTAAAGGCAGGAAAATCACCTGGTATAGATAAAATTACTACCACGATGATAAGTAACCTGCCCAATTCAGCACTGAGAATTATTTTGTTCATCTTTAACTCGATGCTACGTATTGGATATTTCCCTACCTCATGGAAAGTATCCGAAATTGTTATGATACCAAAACCGGGAAAAGATGTCACTCAAGTAACATCATACCGTCCCATTAGCCTGTTGTCTATATTCTCAAAACTTTTTGAAAAGTTATTGCTTGAAAGCCTTATACTACACCTTAACGATAATTGCATTATTCCTGACCATCAGTTTGGTTTCAGAAGAAAGCACACGATGGACTAATACACAAAATTATCACATTACTACCTGCGAATGTTCATAAACTGCTTAAAAATTATATATATGAAAGATCTTTTCAAATCAGATCTAAAGATGTGATCTCTTCACGTCGAAAAATATCTGCAGGAGTACCCCAGGGGAGTATTCTAGGTCCGTTCCTATATATTTTATATACTGCAGATATGCCAACGAGCGCACTGACTCACACATCTACATTTGCGGATGATACCGCTTTTGTAAGCATACATGATAACCCTTCAATAGCTTCTGAACAACTCCAGCTTCACATCGGCGAATTGGAAAAGTGGCTGGACAAATGGAAAATAAAGGTCAATGCAACAAAATGTACTCACGTTACATTTACTTTAAGACGAGAAAATTGTCCTCCCGTACACATAAACAATATAAAAATTTCTGAACAAAGCCATGTGAGATATCTTGGTATCCACCTTGATCGCCGCTTAACATGGACTCACCACATTGAAGCCAAGATTACACAAATAAAATTAAAGTCAGCTCAAATGTACTGGCTAATTGGACCACGGTCAGCTCTAGACTTGGAGTACAAAGTGCTTTTGTACAAAACAGTTATAAAACCGATATGGCTATACGGCATTCAACTGTGGGGAACAGCCTCCTCATCTAATGTTGAAAAATTACAAAGAAAGCAGTCAGCACTGTTAAGGTCAATAACAGGTGCTCCGTGGTACATTCTCAATAGTAATATTCATAGGGATCTCAATGTCCCCATAATACGCGAGGAAATCAAATTCTCTTGTTTAACCTACTTGTCGAAACTAATGGATCACCCAAATCCCCTTGCCAGGGAGTTGCTGTCATTTGAGGGTCATAGACGACTGAGAAGAACGGAAACATTGGATTTTGCCAGATAATCAAATTATCGAGAACTTTGGTTGAAATTGCATTGGCAATAACAACGTTAGTTATAATTTAGGTTAAGATTTTAATACTTATTGTAAATTTCTACATAAGAAAGATTCAATAAAGAATAAATAAAATGAAAAAAAAAAAAATAAAAATTATTTAAAAGTATAAAATTTTAATTTGTGGAATTTTGTAATTTCTGTAATGTCAATTAATGAATTTAAAGAAATTTGTATATTTTCTTGCAGCAACAGATATATTGACTAACGTTACACATTTTGCATACATTTACCAAAGGTCCTTGGCGCTTGTATCCTTGCAATTTCCCTAATAATCCAAAAAAATGGTCATAATTTTCAACCCATGTTTCATTTTTGAAGGATAATTGCAATTATATTCCGTTTTTCTTGTAAAAATATAAATTTAATATTCGCCAACTGTGCCTTGAACAAGTTCTAATGCGGTCAAATGGCATATCCTTTACAGAAATTCTTTAAAAAATTTAAAATATCCACGAAAGGACGATTTAATAGAAACATTTACATTAAAAATATATTGTTTGTCATCAAATATCAATATTTCAAGAAAATATATTGTTTATTATTACGTTAAAAACCCATTCTTCTGATAAAAACTATTTTTGAGGCAGATTTCATAAAAAAGTAAGCAAGCAAGGGACAAAAAGTACTGAGAACTGCCCACTGTTACATATACGTAACACCTTTATTATCCTCTTTATAAGTCTCCGCAAGGACATGGTATATGTTTATAAACAATTAGGTAATAAACATTAATTACTTCTTTATAAGTTTACGTCAGAAACTTTTTTTAAAAACTAACTACATAGAAGTTATTAACATTCTAAGAATTCATTCCTCGAAAAATATGACTTTTTGCAGGTTTACGAAATAGGCACTTTACAAAATAACCCAAAAATACAATTCTATAGGCAAAAATTACTCAAATTCGATTTATAATCGTTAAGAATATGTTAAGTTAACCTATCCATCACAAAAAAGTTAATATTTTGGTATTTTCTTACATAAAAAATCGAATCATTTAGTATTGAGAATTTTTCCATTAGATTAATTATGAAATGTATTGAAATTCTCTGTGAATTACCGTCTTCAGTGCACTTTTTCGACTCTTTATTGATATTTGTGCTAAAATAAATTAATTAAAATTCATGAAATGGGATGTATTCTTTACTGGCTCTGCTGTCATACAATTCCCATTCACCAAAAATGTTGTCTGGCAGATCCTCCAGTAATTACCAGTATTTATCAATTAATTTTTCATGAATTTCTTGGCAATATTTCAAAAAATAATTAAAAAATCTAAATGTAAATTGATTTTTTTATAATAAACCAAAAAGGACATAAACATCCTTAAAAGATAATTAAGTTATATGAAAAAATTGGCATGGATAGTCCCATTGTACCCAAGCGAGTACACCAATATTTAAGCTTATAAAAATAAACTTAAAAACAAATTTTTAATTTTTTTTACATCCTAATGGGCTGATATGTTTACTTTATTTTTCAGTAAAATTCTAATCCATTTAACTCAAAATGAAAGAGTTTAACATCAAATTGTAATGAAAGGTGCGAAAAATCGAAAAATTTAAAAACTCTGTTGACAAAAAAATTATTTAAAATTTACCGTTATGTTTTTACGATTTTGTAATTAGGTACATTTACTCTTTAGATTCTAAAGTAAAAAGTCAAATTTTACAAAAAACTCAGTAATATGGATAACCTAGCATTATAAAATCGGTTGTTTTTTTTTTTGCACCCAAGCGAGTACAGTGGGAACGAATGGGTTAAGGCGTCTTTAGTAAATACTTTATGAGTTGTCAGAGTCACTGAAATTGTCACTAGTTCCC
The DNA here is from genome assembly GCF_015586225.1 of Lucilia sericata. Lineage (NCBI taxonomy): Eukaryota > Metazoa > Arthropoda > Insecta > Diptera > Calliphoridae > Lucilia > Lucilia sericata. Next base: position 26,081 of record NW_023995891.1, read on the forward strand.
ATACAATAAACTTCATGACAACCCCTGACATTTTCATATATTTTGTCAAATTTCCTAAAGACAAAATCAGCAATTGTCAACAATAAGGACAAATCCATGACATATCATAAAGATGTCCAATTGAAAACTCTTGAAGACTTTCTCATGTATTCAGCCGAAGGTCAGCAGTAAATTGTGATGACAACCAAATGATATCTAATGACTCGTTAGGTCATAGTTTTAAAAACAAATATTACAATTGTAATAAAATTTTACAAGTTTATTGTTCTATTACAGGTTTAACAAGCAAATAAAAATATTTAATAAGTATTTTAAATACACGTGTAACTTAAAACTATGTAAATGTGTAAAAGACTTGTTATTCCCAAATTTTGTGCTAAAGTTTTCTGTAGTCACCGTTCTGAAATCATCTGGCCTATGAAATGTAAACAACAAATATTAATACATACAAATAATTTATAATTACCCACCAAAAATGTTCATTACCTAGTAATCTAGAAAGTAATATTGGAATCAAGTGGAAACTAATTACTTTTGGGGTGAATAACTAATTATTTTTGTTCGACGAGGTTCAAATAATATGTACCTACCTTAAACAAATTAATAAATGGTTACTAATTTTTTTTACGTGTTTTACTATCACTTTTGATCTTTACCATTCCCAGTGCATTTTTTGCGATTGAAAGTACAAAATGGCTCGTAATAAATATTCAGTGCATTTAAAAGAAAAAATAATTGAAGATTTTAATAAAGGAGAATCTGTAACAAAAATTGCAAAGAAATTTAATATTCATCATAGCGTAATTTCCCGAATTATAAGCCGTTTTAAGTCAACAGGTTCACTGGTTACCATACATAAGGGTGGTCGACCACGGAAAACCACTAAACGGGAAGACCAGGCTATAATTCGAATTTTAAAAAAAGATCCCTTTACATCTGCAAGGTCCATTGCAAACCAACTGGCATTAAATATTACTCCTAGAACCATTCAAAGAAGAGCGGTAGAAGGTGGCTTAAAATCGTATAGGACTGTAAAAAAACCATTTATTTCCACAAAAAATAGACAGGCTAGAATTAATTTTGCGAAGGAACATTTAAACTGGAGTGTAACAGAATGGAAGACAGTACTGTTCTCCGATGAATCCAAGTTTAACTTGAAGGGTTCTGATGGATATCAGTTAGTACGGAGGCCAGCAGGGCAACGACTTAATCCACTGTATACTAAAGGAACTGTAAAACACGGAGGAGGTAATATAATGGTCTGGGGATGTTTCTCTGGTCAAGGTATTGGACCCATTCACAAAATAAATGGGATAATGGACCGTTTCATGTATAAAGACATACTGGAGAATGTAATGCAGCCATATGCGGTGGAGGAAATGCCACTTAATTGGAGGTTTCTGCAAGACAACGACCCCAAACACACTGCGAAATGTGTGAAAGAGTGGTTTGTTGCAAATGAAATCAATGTCTTGAAGTGGCCAGCGCAATCGCCAGATCTCAACCCGATAGAAAACCTATGGGAAATTGTAGATCGGAAAATATTGCGCGATAATTGCAAGAATTTGGAAGACCTTTTCCGCCAAGTGGAAATAGCCTGGAATACTATTCCTGGGGAGGTTATATCGAATCTAATTGAGTCCATGCCTCGTAGATGTAAAGAAGTCTTAAAAAATAAAGGCTATGCCACAAAATATTAGAAATATTTTTAGTTTTAGTTAATATTTATAAAATGTGCTTTAGTTTTGTCGCGCCCAAAAACGTCTGTTGAAAATGTGATATGAATTTTTTTTGTTATAGTTAATGAAGTTATTTATTTTTTGTTTCTTTTTAATAAACTAAGATGTTATCTTAATAAAAAAGTTGAAAAAATATAAATACTAACTTGAATACTATTTTTATTGAAGTGTTTTGTATTAAGTATTATCCCGTGCTTTAGTTTTGTCCGACACTGTATGTATCCATGAAAATTGTATCAAAAAACAATCAAAAAATAAAAATTTTTTCAAAATGAAAATACAAAAATTATTATTTGGCTATATTTTCCGGTAAGATAAATTTGAAATTTTTGGTAATAGCCAGTAGTTATTTCATATATTACTTGGTAATGAGTGTTCATTATCATCCATATTATTTCATTTAGCTGAATAGGTTATTGCTGGTAAAGAACAAAACAATTTGGATTTATTATGGCTCAATTGTCTAGGTCGTTCATTTAACAAACAGGGGGTACGTGGTTCGAGCCCTGCTGGATACTGTTTATTTTTTTCAAAATGACATTCATTTATATATTTTGGAAAAAAGCCGTACTCAAAATTACAAAAAGCAACATGTTAATGGAGCATCGAGTAAGCGGCTGGAGTGAGTAACGTAGAAAACAACAGAATGCCTGGGTTCAAATCCCGGCCGAGGATTTTTTTTATTTTTATGTTTTCTACATACAAAGTCGGCCCAATATAACTAGCTATCACATAACATATTTGTAGGTTTATTTGTAACTAGTTATTTCGCAAAGTTTTTGTAATCAAATTAGTAACCATTTATTAATTTGTTTAAGGTAGGTACATATTATTTGAACCTCGTCGAACAAAAATAATTAGTTATTCAACCCAAAAGTAATTAGTTTCCACTTGATTCCAATATTACTTTCTAAATAGATTACTAGGTAATGAACATTTTTGCTGGGTAATTATAAATTATTTGTATGTATTAATACTTGTACATTTCATAGACCAGATGATTTCAGAACGGTGACTACAGAAAACTTTAGCACAAAATTTGGGAATAACAAGTCTTTTACACATTTACATAGTTTTAAGTTACACGTGTATTTAAAATACTTATTAAATATTTTTATTTGCTTGTTAAACCTGTAATAGAACAATAAACTTGTAAAATTTTATTACAATTGTAATATTTGTTTTTAAAACTATGACCTAACGAGTCATTAGATATCATTTGGTTGTCATTACAATTTACTGCTGACCTTCGGCTGAATATATGAGAAAGTCTTCAAGGGTTTTCAATTGGACATCTTTATGATATGTCATGGATTTGTCCTTATTGTTGACAATTGCTGATTTTGTCTTTAGGAAATTTGACAAAATATATGAAAATGTCAGGTGTTGTCATGAAGTTTATTGTATGGGAACTAGTGACAATTTCAGTGACTCTGACAACTCATAAAGTATTTACTAAAGACGCCTTAACCCATTCGTTCCCACTGTACTCGCTTGGGTGCAAAAAAAAACAACCGATTTTATAATGCTAGGTTATCCATATTACTGAGTTTTTTGTAAAATTTGACTTTTTACTTTAGAATCTAAAGAGTAAATGTACCTAATTACAAAATCGTAAAAACATAACGGTAAATTTTAAATATTTTTTTTGTCAACAGAGTTTTTAAATTTTTCGATTTTTCGCACCTTTCATTACAATTTGATGTTAAAATCTTTCATTTTGAGTTAAATGGATTAGAATTTTACTGAAAAATAAAGTAAACATATCAGCCCATTAGGATGTAAAAAAAAATTAAAAATTTGTTTTTAAGTTTATTTTTATAAGCTTAAATATTGGTGTACTCGCTTGGGTACAATGGGACTATCCATGCCAATTTTTTCATATAACTTAATTATCTTTTAAGGATGTTTATGTCCTTTTTGGTTTATTATAAAAAAATCAATTTACATTTAGATTTTTTAATTATTTTTTCAAATATTGCCAAGAAATTCATGAAAAATTAATTGCTAAATACCGGTAATTACTGGAGGATCTGCCAGACAACATTTTTGGTGAATGGGAATTGTATGACAGCAGTGCCAGTAAAGAATACATCCCATTTCATGAATTTTAATTAATTTATTTTAGCACAAATATCAATAAAGAGTCGAAAAAGTGCACTGAATACGGTAATTCACAGAGAATTTTAATACATTTCATAATTAATCTAATGAAAAAATTCTCAATACTAAATGATTCGATTTTTTATATAAGAAAATACCAAAATATTAAAAAAAAATAATAAAAATTTGTTTTAGAATTTTTTTATTTATTAGTATTAATACCCATATTGTCCCGCTGTACCCACCCGAGTACAGCCCAAAAATCTTATTTCCAAAATTTGAAAATTTTTTGTTTTTAAATTTTTTTTAAATTAACCCATAATAAGATTCATTTTGTAACAAATAATTTAAATTCATTGATTTTAAGATGGTTGGGATCTAATGAAACGGCTGTTGAAAAAATCAAACTTTTTTGACCATAGCCGAGAACAAGTTTGCGTTATCTTATAAGGACAAAAACTAATATTATATAAATATATATATATATGTATATATATTTTAAGTAACAAAATAATTTTTTTGGAATATACATATCCCAAAAAAGTTAATGGCCTTATTATGTGCAAATTAAGATTTCTTTACAATAAAGTGCAAACTTTCTTACAATAAAGTGCAACTTATATTATCAAAAACTGAAAAAAATATATATTTTGCCCTTGTAAATGCAGTTGGAAACTTCAGAGCCGTTGCGGCTGCCGTTAACGTTATCCTATCAGTAGAGTATTCAAAAAACCGGTTTGTTTTAAAAACCGGTTTTCGAACAATTTGAAAAATTTCATTTTTTTCATTTCATTTTTTTCTGCAAAAATGATATATAAATTTTAGCTGAATAGGTTATTACTGGTAAAAAACAAAACAATTTGGATTTGTTATGGCTCAATTGTCTAGGTCGTTCATTTCACAAACAGAGGGTTCGTGGTTCGAGCCCTGCTGGATACAGTTTATTTTTTTCAAAATGACATTCATTTATATATTTTTGTAAAAAGTCATTCTCAAAATTACAAAAAGCAACATGTTAATGGAGCATCGAGTAAGCGGCTGGAGTGAGAAACATAGAAAACAACTGAATGCCTGGGTTCAAATCCCGGCCGAGGATTTTTTTTATTTTTTGTTTTCTACATACAAAGTCGGCCCAAAATAACTAGCTATCACATAACATATTTGTAGGTTTATTTGTAACTAGTTATTTCGCAAAGTTTTTGTAATCAAATTAGTAACCATTTGTTAATTTGTTTAAGGTAGGTACATATTATTTGAACCTCGTCGGACAAAAATAATTAGTTATTCACCCCAAAAGTAATTAGTTTCCACGTGATTCCAATATTACTTTCTAGATTTTTGCTGGGATCTTATTGAAATAGTTTAACACCTTAAAATTCTCATTTTCATTTCATTTTTATATGAAGAATAAAACATTTGTAAATTTATTTTTTAATCTAATAAATATTGAAATTTTACTGAAATAAAATAGAGTTAATAAATAGATTTAAATAAACGCTCCGAATTGTAGTTGGGCTAGGTGAAATAAATTTCATATAATTTTTTTGAAAATTGCGACCTGTAGCGTGTGCACTAAGCAGAGTATGAAAACAAACGAAACATTTCGTAAACGTTTCCATAATGTACAAAACTTTTCAAAATTTTTAAATCGTTTTGTACATGAGCAAAACTAAAACAAATACTTTTTAAGTGAGAAAGAGCGTAAACAAAACAACTGGCTTTTCGCTCATCTACTTGCTTCTGTTTTCCTTTACAATCGTACATTTGAGAACAAAACAAATGCAGAAACATATTTTATGAAAGAATCATAAAGTGTGTGTGTGGATTTAATTTAATTTGTACGGTTTTTATTTTGTTTTTATTACTACTGTATTCCACATAGGCATCTACTAAAACTTAAACCTACAAGTCTTCTCTTAATTTTACTCAAAATGTTTTTGTAAACCATCAGGAAACGTTTGCGAAAATCTTTCGCTCAAAACTTTTCAGTTTTGCTCCCATTGTTTTCTTTTCTAGACCTGGTCCACACTAGGAAACTTTTGTTGAGAAACTTTTTCTTAATTCTCTTTTGAAGTTTCCTTAATGTCCACACATAGAAACTTTTGTTTGAGAAACTACGTATTAATTGCATTGATTTGTTGTTGTACGAATGAGAAGAATAACAAAACAAAACAAGTTTCCGAGTACGATAAACTCCGTACCACGAGAGAGATGAATGATATTCTTTCTCTTTCTCTTTCTCTCTCACGCAAAATCAAAAGTTTCCCAAAAAAAGTTTTCTAGTGTGGACCGGCAGCTAGCTGCGTACATTTGAGTTAATGAACATGATGTGCTCAAAAGCAAAAACAATACAAAACCAAATGAGAAAATCGATTTTGTTGTTTTGGTTTTGTTTCTGTTTTACTCACTGCAAAGATCAAAACACAACAATTGCAAACGTTTCGTTTAGTTTATTTTCGTACTCACATGGACACACAAATTAACATATAACTCTGATTGGTGTACTTTAAGGTGGGTGTAGGACAAATGTTTGGGTGTTACAATCATCAGCACTGGAACCACTAAACGAGGCCTATGCATGCATGCAAATCCGGGAGTGTTTCTTCAGCTCAATACTGCAAGCTGCATTCCATTCTTTAATTTTATTTTCAGGAAATTTTCTTCTTAATTTTTTAAATTATTTTTCAATTTAGTTTTAATTTATGATGTTTAAATTTTTGATGTTTTATTTAAATTGTACTTTTATTTTTTGTTTGATATTAGTCTTACAATTCAAGGCATATATAATTGAGAACATATTTTGTAGTGATTCTACCTTTTATTGTTTTATTATGAATCAAACTAAATTGTTTTTGTGTTAAAAATTTAATTTATTACGAATAAGTAATTAAAAAGGATTATTCAATTAAACATTAATAAAAGACATGAATAGTTGCATGTAAAAAATGTTCATGAGTTTTTGGAAGATTCTCAAAAGGGAACTGGAAAACACAGACGTCTGAAAAGTCTGCATGTAAATTGCGCCTATGTAATAAATGTTAAATTAAATTGGCCAAAATCGTCTCACGAAAGATGTCAGTGGACGTTGCCAGTTTCGCGGATGAACATATGGATGACTCTATTGGAGTTCACATTGCTCGCAGATGGTTTAATAAAGTGTAATTTGCTTGGAAATTTTTTATTTATTTATTTAAGTCAATGGATTCACTCCTTACAGACTATTATGAACATATAAATATATAATTATAATAAAATTACAGAGTACAAAATTATTAATCATTTAAAAAGTTAATAATATTATGTTTAGTTACATCAGTTTTTAAAGAAAAATCAATGAATTGATAAAAATTATTAGCCCAATTCACCATCTGGTGTATATTTGCAATTGTGAAAATTTGCTATTAATTGTGAACACTTATGTGAACAATTACAACACTAATTGCAAACACACAAAATGCACGGCTTTTGCTGGCTTTTTGCTTTAAATCTATTCTTGCCTCTATCTCCGAAGCTTCTATAAGATAAATTATAATCCTATTTGTCGTCTTTGGTCTATTTTTTGTTTAATTTCACCTTTTTTATTGTTTATTACTCTTTTTGTTTGTTTCTATAAATTGTTTTTTATTTAATTTTTTTATTTTTTGAGCTGTCAGTTTGTATTGCAAAATGTTGAGTAGATAAAAACTACCTTTATAAGTGTAGTATATTTTATAAACTGTAGCAAGAGTATTTCTGTATATTTTGTTAGTGTATTGTAAAAATACATGGTACTAGAGTCCTCAAATTTTTTATGGACAATATTGACATCCATATGATTATTTGGTGGAAAAATTGGAGGCACCCCATCTATTTATATAAAAATTAATGTGTGTATGTATGTTTGTTTTTTGGACTTTATAGACAGCTGAACTGCTGGACCGATTTTTCTCAGTGTCTTCCTATATGTTTGGAAGGAACTATAGGCTAATTTTTACTTCAAGATTTCAAGCGAGCGACGTGGCACTCCCACATTAAAAATTATTATTAAAAGTCGCATATCTCAGAAACTTCAAGAGTTAGGGTCCTCAAATTTTGTATGGCAAAGAATATTTTTGGACAAACTGGGCAGAATGCCTATAGTGGCGTGGCACCTTCCATATGAAGAAAATATTAAATCAGTATATCTGAGAAAATATAACAGACAGAGTCCTCAAATTTTGTCGGAACCACTATATCGCAATTTAATTATTTAAGGAAAAAGGGAGAAATAGCAGTAGGGGCGTGGTACCTCCCATATGAATTAAATACTAAAAATCGCTTATCTGGGAAACTATTAGTGTTAGAATCTTCAAATTTTGCATGAAGAACTTTAACTTTCATATAAACATTTTGGGTAATAAATTGGAGGACTACCAATGGGGGGACGAATAAAAAATTCGTTTATCAGGGAAACTAGTAGAGCATCTTAGCATCTTAAAATTTTGCACGAAGAACTTTAATATTCATATGAATATTTTGGGGAAAAAGGACGAATTTTCATCAGGAGGCTTGGAACGCCCTATATGAATTAAATGGATAAATTCGTATATCTAAGAAACTATTAGAGCTAAAATCCTTAAATTTTGCAAAATCCTTAATTTGGTGTTGTCGTTTGTCTGGGAATCTAGACCTAAAAAATTTTTTTAATTATTTATTTGAACATGTTGAGGAAAATGAGCGGACCTTTATTAGACATCAATGTGAACACTTTGGTAAAAAATTGGCGGACTAGCAAATTGGAACCTCCCATATGAATTAAATACAAAAATTTTACATGAAAAACTTCAATTCATGTGAACATGAAAATGGGCGGACTTTCAATAGGACCTAGGCATCTCCCATCTGGGAAAATATTATACTATTAAAATTTTTCATAGGTTACATTAAAATCTAAATTAACGTTTGAAAAAAATTGGCGAACAATAATTTGCGCGGCTCCCCCAATATGTAAAAAATGTATATCTGGAAATCTATTGTAGTTAGAATCTTCAAAATCGTAAAGTGTTTTTTTATTTACATTGCTTTTAGGGTAGCAAAGCACACTGGGTATAGCTAGTTATGATATATATCAACAACTCCTTCCACATTTGTCATATTTAGTTCTACATGAGAACACTGTGCAATGTTACACAATTTATAAGCCATTTTCAGTGTTCGTGTTGCACGTACAATTGAAATCAAATATTCGTTGATTCGGTTATATATTTTTTTGTTTATAGGCAACACAAATTTACATAATTATTGAACGTTTTGCTTTAAACAAAAATTACTGAATTTCCCGTTAAAAAGTTTGTTTCCGGAAAATATATATTGCATTCAGAAGACCCCAGCAAAAAATAATTGATGTCATACTTTACAAACGACATCTTAATCACGTCTAAAAATGCGATTGATTACATATTTTATATACCAAATACATATGTATATGCTTACAAATGAAAACACAGTAAAAAGTGAGAAAAGAGATGTAGAAAAGAAACTACAAATAACATATTCGATGAACATCAAATGTTGGAGAAAAACCAATGAAATTTACATAAGAGTGTCATTGAATGAATGTGGTTTATTTTTGACATTCATATATCGGATTTTTACTGCTTCTAAAAATATTAATGGATATAGTTCAAAATTGTCAAAAATGAACAACAACCCTCAAATGACACGCAAATGTAAAATTCATAGGTTTTTCTCCCGAATTTGAAGCACTCCGTTACTAGTTGTGATGAAAATACAACATCTTTTAAAATACTAATAATTTTTGCTTGGTTATTAATCATAAACAATAGAAAATTAACAACATATTTGATTCCATAAATTCACAAATATTCGGAACAATACTTCGCACAACTACAGAAACAACAAAATAAAAATGGGTTTTGTAAACAGAACAACACATGTACCTGCCACTTAAAAACTACATATGTATACGGAACATTATCCTTAATAAATATATAGCAAAATATAAAATCGTATATTTTTATTTAGAGTGCTGAAGTTGGAATGAGGAGTATTGTTATGCTGGATGAACAAGGAGGTAAGAAAAGTGTAGATATATGTATACATGTATAATTAAAATTTATTAAGAATTTCAATTCAAATTAACCCATTAATGGCCACAGTTACATAACCGTAACGCAAATTAATTCGAATTTGGACTCGAAATACACAGAAATGGAAAATGCAAGGTTACTTTTTTCTGATGGATAGGTTAACTTAACACGTTTTAAACGATTAGAAATCGAATTTGAGTAATTTTTGCTTATAGGATTGTAATTTTTGGATATTTTGTAAAGTGCTTATTTCGTAAACCTGCAAAAATTCATATAATTCGAGGAATAACTTCTTACCCCCATTTTCTTGTTATTTTTATCGAAACGATATATTGACAGTTTTCAAACAAAAATTATTTTAACCGGCAGAATATTTACCGGTTAAATGATAACCGGAGAATGAGATTGTGGCCCTTAGAATGTTAATAATAACTTCTATACAGTTAGTTTTTAAAAAAATTATTGCGTTAACTTATAAACAAGTAATCAAAGTTTATTATATAGAGGACAATTTATTACGTATATGTAACAGTGGGCAGTTCTCAGTATTTTTTGTCCCCCTCTACATATGATATAAATAATGAACAACTTGTTTACTTATTTATAAAATCTGCTCCAAAAATAGTTTTTTATCAGAGGAATGGGTTTTTAACGTATGATAAAACAATATATTTTGTTGAAATATTGATATGTATTTGATAAGAAACAATATATTTTTAATGTAAATGTTTCTATTAAATCGTAAATGTAAATGTTTCTATTTAAATTTTTAATAATTTAATTTCAATTATTAAAAGTCGCTTATCTTGGAAACTGGTGCAATTAGAGTCCTCAAATTTTGCACGGACAACTTTGACATGCATAAGTATTTTTGGACAAAATGGGCGGAATGGATATAGTGGGCGTGGCGCCTTTTATATTAAGAAAATATTAAATCAGTATATCTCAGAAAATATAACAGTTAGAGTCCTCAAATTTTGTCGGAGCCACTTAAGTTTCAGTATGATTATTTAGGATAAAAAGTGGGCGCACTAGCAGCAGATTTATATATATATATATATATATATCTAGTCTCGTCTATATATATATATATATATATATATATATATATATATATATATATATATATATATATATATATATATATATATATATATATATATATATATATATATATATACAAACAAAAAACAAATTGATAATGCAACTAGTTAAAGACGGTTAAATTGCTTTTAGGGGCAGGACCTAGTATGGGAGATATGACCAATTATAGACCGATCGTAAACAATTCTTTAAGCTAAATTTCTGTACATAAAAGCTATATTTCAGTCAAATTTTGTAATTTAGTAATAAGTAATGTGTGTTCAAGTGATTTTCTGAAGGGACACTTGCATGGGACCGACCGTACCCATGTTATGAACCGATCGTGAAAAAATCATGAAATAGAATTTTTGTATACCAAACTAATATTTGTGCCAAATTTTGTATCAATAGCTTTATTTGGTAATGAGTAATGTCCGTTTAAGAGATTTTCGTAAAAGGACCTTGTATGGGAGCTATGACCAATTATGTATATAAAGATAAAATTTCAAAATTCTGTATCTATATCATTATTTGGCAATGAATATTGTGCATTTAAGTGATTTTCTGGAGGGGATCTAGTATGAGAGCTATGACCAAATAAGGACCGATCGCAAAACAATTTTATAGTGTAATTTATGTATATAAGAGCAATATTATGCCAAATGTATGGATATCAATATTTAGTAATGAGTTATGTGCGTTTAAGTGATTTTCGGAAGGGGACCTTGTATGGGAGCAATTATAGACCGATCGGAAAAAAGCTTTCATAGTAATATTTCTGTATATGTGAGCAATACTTGCACCAAACTTTATATGAATATCTTAATTTAGTAATGAGTTATGTGCGTTTAAGTGATTTTCGGGAGGGGACCTTGTATGGAAGCTATGACCAATTATGGACCGATCGGAAAATAATTTAACAGTAATACTTCTGTGCATATGAGCAAAACTTGTACCAAATTTTATATGGATATCTTAATTTAGTAATGAGTTATGTGCGTTTAAGTGATTTTCGGGAGGGGACCTTGTATGGGAGCTATGACCAATAAAGGACCGATCAGAAAAAAATTTCACAGTAATATTTCTGTGCATATGAGTAATACTTGTATTAAATTTTATATGGATATCTTAATTTAGTAATGAGTTATGAGCGTTTAAGTGATTTTCGGAAGGGGACCTTGTATGGGAGCTATGACCAATTATGGACCGATCGGAAAAAACTTTCACAGTAATATTTCTATACATATGAGCAATACTTGTACCAAATTTTATATGGATATCTTAATTTAGTAATGAGTTATGCGCGTTTAAGTGATTTTCGGGAGGGGACCTTGTATGGGAGCTATGACCAATTATGGACCGATCGGAAAAAAATTTTCACAGTAATATTTCTATGCATATGAGTAATACTTGTACCAAATTTTATATGGATATCTTAATTTAGTAATGAGTTATGCGCATGTAAGTGATTTTTCTGTATATATATATATTCACAGTAATATTTCTATACATATGAGCAATACTTGTACCAAATTTTATATGGATATCTTAATTTAGTAATGAGTTATGCGCGTTTAAGTGATTTTCGGGAGGGGACCTTGTATGGGAGCTATGACCAATTATGGACCGATCGGAAAAAAATTTTCACAGTAATATTTCTATGCATATGAGTAATACTTGTACCAAATTTTATATGGATATCTTAATTTAGTAATGAGTTATGCTCATGTAAGTGATTTTCGGGAGGTAACCTTGTATGGGAGCTATGTCCAATTATGGACCGATCCAGAAATTTTTTTCTCTGAATGAATTCTATTGACATAAGATTTTAATTTGTAAAATTTTGTGAAGATATCAACATTGTGACGGAAGTTATTAACAAAAAACCCATTTTCCGGGAATATGTACTTTTGTATGGGAGGTATATGAAATTGTGGACCGATTCTAGCAATTTTCAGCAGGAATCAAGATCTTGTGTAGAAACGAACGTTTGATGATTTTTATGAAATTATCTTGCATAGTTGTCGAGAAAATTACATCAGAATGTGTAAAAAATGTTTATTATTTTGGAGGTTGTTTTAAATTTTGATTCATAACTTTTCCCGATGTGAACCGATTTTGCTCATTTTCAATACCAAACTGTACCGGCTAATAATGAATATTTTGGGTGAATTTGGTTAAATTATATTGCTTTGTTTTATCGTGAGCGTGTTTTACACAGACAGACAGACGGTCGGACAGACGGACATAGCTAAATCGACTCAAAATTTGATAAGGACCCAGAATATATATATATATATATATATATATATATATATATATATATATATATATATATATATATATATATATATATATATATATATCAACAATATATATATTCTGGGTCCTTATCAAATTTTGAGTCGATTTAGCTATGTCCGTCTGTCCGACCGTCTGTCTGTCTGTGTAAAACACGCTCACGATATATATATATATATATATATTGTTGATGAATATTTCTTGGTGTTACACACGGAATGACAAACTTATATATGCCCTCTATCACCACTGATGGTGGTGGTTGTTGTTGTTTATTTTGTTTGCTATTATAGCAATAGCAAACAAAATAAACAACAACAACGCTAAACGAAATAAAAACACAAAAAACAAAATACAGCAGGCAGTAAAACCAACAGACATCCAAACATACGAAACGAAATACACAAAAAACTAAATACACAACGCCAAAGTATATTAATAAAGTAGCATCACTTGAACAGCTGACTATTTCTTTTTAAACTAGATAAATGAAGCAAGTTATCAAAGTTTGTTTTGAAAATTGTTAACATTGTTTACGTCGCCATTTTTAAATTGTGTTTTGCTATTTGTTAAAATTTGTGAAAAGTTGAAAAAGTGAATTAAAAGTGGTTTTAAAGTAGTTTAAAAGTGTAATAAATTGTATAATATATAATAATATAATTAAATTGTTAATATTTTTAACTTAAAAGTAATATTTTTTATTTATGTTTTGTTCACATTGTTGTTCAAGGAAATTTTATTTTGACACAATCTTAAATTATTCCAAAAACAAAATATATGTGGTTGTTGTAGATGTTGTTGTACAACAAGAGATGTCGCTACTTTATTAATATACTTTGCACAACGCAATGAAACCAACAGACATCCAAACATACGAAACTGCCCAGTAAACAATTTTTTCAGACATATCTGATGTCAGAACATTTCTGAAATAATTATTATACTTTATCAGAATTTTTAACGAATTTCTAAATTTCCTTTAGACATTTTACAGAATAATTGGCAAACTGTTTGTTAGACTTTTCTGAAGTATTAAACGATTAACATCAGACTTGTCTGCACATTGTCGAAAGGGAATTTCAGTGTTACGACAATTATGAGACTAATATGCACATTGGCGGAGGACAATTTGTTTTTTTATTCCAATATTATTTTTAGGACATAAAGGAGAATAGTCTATACATTTTCTGAAGTAAAATATAAAATGGCTTAAGAATTATATCCGATAATCTGAAAAGAATTGTTTTTGTAACTTCGTCAGACAATTAAGCGAATAATATAAATTTCCTTTAGATAGTATAAATAATAATATAAATTTCCTTTAGATAGTCTGCACATTTTCTGATATTTTTTGCTCGGTCATTTTGTTCCCATTTTCAGTACTTTTGTAAGAAAACTTTGCGACAACTCTGCACATTATCTGAAAGAAATTTTGTTTTATTTTATATTTTGAAATTCGTCAACTGTACTTTAAAAGGGAATTTAATTTTTATTTTCTCAATTGGTCTTTGGAAATCAAGTAAACAACATCTGCATATGTGATGATTATTGTTCAAATGTCTTTAAATTTTGTTAATACACAAAAATTAGCAAAAAATTAGATAATTTTGTATGGTTTAATTTTATAATTTTAAATAGATGTATGTATATAATGAACTCTATTTTCGTATATAATATGTATGTAAGTAGTATGGTTTAATTTTATCAATTTTAAAAATAATCTATAAGTTTATATTATTTATTTATTCACCCTTAAGAAGTCATGAATAATGGAAGCTTATAAATTATGAAAATTAATAAAATTAAATCATAATAAATTATATATATGAAAATAGTTTTCATCAGACATTGATCAGAATATTCAGGCCATTTTCTTATACTTGATCAGACTTTTGTACGAACTGTCCGACATTTTATCACACATTTATCAGACTTTCTTATACTTGATCAGACTTTTGAACGAACTGTCGGGCATTTTATCCGACATCTATCAGACTTTCTTATATTTGATCAGACTTTTGAACGTACTGTCGGACATTTTATCAGACATTTATCCGACAACTATCAGAATTTCTTATATTTCATCAAACTTACGTACGAAATGTCGAAAGAATGTCAGACATGATATCAGACATTTGTCCGACTTCAATCAGATTTGTCGAAAATTCCTTCAGAATTTCCCCAGGAATTTACATCAGATTTCGTACCGAATTTTGACCGACAACTCTGCACATTTTTCCGAATTTCTTCAGACAAAGAGTTCCGAATTCCGAACAACCTTTCATACGATTTTCGTAACGAATTCTGACGGAATTCGGATACGAAATCGGCAACTTGTGCAGACTGTCGGTACGAATTCGGCAAAAATTGTTTAGTGGGTGAATACACCAAGAGACAAAAACAATATACACAAGGCAATGAAACACACAGCCATCCAAACATAAGAAACTGCCCACTAAACAATTTTTGCAGAATTCGTAACGAAATTTAAATTATCTAACAGAAAAAGAAAATGGCACAAGACATTGAGTTAAAATTATTATTAAATACACATATTTTTAAACTTAAAACTACAATGTTCCTACTATTACTATTTAATAAAACTTGCATTTTATGAAATGAATCTACATATTAACATTTGAATTTGAGTTTTATTAAAATTATTGGTACTTAAATCAATGGGGTTAAAAAAGTTGTTAGTAACTTCTTAAAAATTAAATAAATGCAAAAATATGAAAGTAAAGTTGTTGCAAAATCTACCAAATTTAGTAAAAAGGGTTCAATCATGAATACTAAACAATTTTGTATTAGTTATAATACAAAAATAACAATATTTTCATTAAAATATACATAAATGTAAACAAAATTTCCCCATATCAAATACAAGTGTTCGTATGATTGTGTTTTGTTTATTTACTACTGTGACGTACATGCGCAGAACAATAAAATTTTGACAACGTGAATGCGCTATCTTGTATTCTTTGTTTCATGGTTGACGAATTTCAAAATATAAACAGGTTTGTGCATGATTTTTATTAAAAAAAAAACGAAATTTCTTTCAGATAATGTGCAGAGTTGTCGCAAAGTTTTCTTACAAAAATACTGAAAATGGGAACAAAATGACCGAGCAAAAAATATCAGAAAATGTGCAGACTATTCTGTTAAATATCTAAAGGAAATTTATATTATTCGCTTATTTGTCTGAAGAAGTTACAAAAACAATTCTCTTCAGATTATTTACAGATTTATCGGATATAATTCTTAAGCCATTTTATATTTTACTTCAGAAAATGTACAGACTATTCTCCTTTATGTCTAAAAAATTATATAGGAATAAAAAGCAAATTGTCCTCCGCCGATGTGCAGATTTGTCTCATAATTGTCGTAAAACTGAAATTCCCTTTCGACAATGTACAGTCAAGTCCAATGTTAATCGTTTAATACTTCAGAAAATGTGCAGAAAAGTCTAACAAACAGTTTGCCGATTATTCTGTAAAATGTCTAAAGGAAATTTAGAAATTCGTTAAAATTTCAGAAAATTTTTGACATTTCAGAAAATTTTTGACATCAGACATGTCTAAAAAAATTGTTTTTGGGTGAATACACCAAGAAACAAAAACAACATACACATGGCAATGAAACACACAGCCATTCAAACATACGAAACGAAATAATCAAAAAAACAAAATACACAACGCAATGAATAAGCAGTGTTGTTGTTGTTGCTTATTTTTTATGAAATTTTCAGAGGTTGTCTCGGTTTTTTGCTTATATCTCCGTTGTTTATGAACGGATTTTGCTGATTTTAAATAGGAAGCATGTCTGAACATTTGGTTTAAGAATAAGTTGACTAGAAATACTGGGCGTGGCTCCTTGCATATGAATTAAATACTAAAAGTCGTATATCTAGGAATATATGTATAACAACTAGAAACAATTTTATATGGGAATATTATTTTTAGTGTAGCAAAACACACTGGGTAAGCTAGTCACATCTAAAGGGTTAATGATAGAATTTTGGTTTTTGCACCATTTGTCTCAGCAAAATGCATACTTTGATTATGCGAAAAGAAAAAAGTTTTTTGAAATATTTGTTGAAAAAAGTGCATCTTTGGATCATAGATGGGCACTTTGCAGTACCAGTAAAATTGCAGTAAGAATTAGTTTTTACTGTTTACTGAAAAAAATTTACTGTAGTCAGTAAAGTTTTACTGATTACTGAAAAAAAATTCAGTATTCAGTAAGCTTTTAGTGGCTACTGAAAAAATTTTCAGTATTCAGTAAATTTCACTGATTACTGCAAAAAATTGCAATAAATTTACTGGTTACTGCAAAAAAAGCAGTATTTTACTGATTACTGAAAATGTGTTTACAGTATTCCGTACAGTCTAATAATTTACTCAAAATTCTATTTTCAACATATTTTGGAATATAATACATATTTATCATCACAAGTAGCTATAGTGCGATAAATTTTACTTTTTGGGATTGTAAATCTTTTCAGAAGACAAGAACTTAGCTATGTACAAATTTATGTAAGAGGCTAAATCTTATATAATTTTGTCGGCCAATAAAAAGTTGTTGGAAGCATTTATTATAATATTAGATTATTAATAGAAAAGAGAGTAAAAGAGATCAATATGATAATAGTAGTTAAATATAATCTTTTTTTTTCTAATAATAATTTTTGCTAATAATGTAATTTTACTGATTACAGAAAAAAAATCAGTATTCAGTAAGATTAGCATTACCAGTATTTTTTACTGTTTACTGAAATTTTTTTCAATATTCAGTAAAATTTTACTGAATACTGTAATTTTTTCAGTAATCAGTAAAAATTTACTGAATACTGAAAATTTTTCAGAAACCAGTGAAAAATTATACTGTAGTGTGCCCATGTATGCTTTGGATAATACTAAATGCACTTTTGGAGCATTATAAAAGTTTGAAATTGAGCTCATTCTTATTGATTTTTCCTATTAAATCAATTATTAAAGTACGATTTCCTATTAATTCTACAGTTTCTGCTGCCATTTTTATATCAGTTCTGTGGTTTATCTGTACTAGATCGGATTAAATAAAGTGTTGAACAAACGTAGTGTAAAACAATTGGGACAAATAAATAATATCTAAAAATATAGTCGTAGACAACATTATAAAATTTAAAAGAAATTAAATATTAAAAAAAAAATTATAAATTATCTTAATGAAAGTGTGGATATATTAATTTCTATTTATTATTATTTACGCCGAACACTTACATATATGGTTACTTGAAGCCATGTGATTACTTGAAACCATAATATGGTTACTTGAAACTACAATATGATTGCTTAAAACGACAATATGATTATTTTAGACAATATAATGACAATGTTATGATCTTATTGGGTCATGATATGATCCTACAACATCACATTTGATTAATATAAGAATATTATGATGAAATATTAGGACAATATTTAATCATAATATGATACTTATTATACAAATCATGATCATAATATGTTATTTTTTGATACTAATAATGATTATAATATGTTTTAACTTTAACTATAATATGTTGCTCTTAGATTATAGTTACCAAAACTATTTTTTTTCTGCGTGTGGTTTGTTTACATATTTATATGTCAACCATATGTTGTAAACATTTTGCTTATGGGTCAAGTTTCCATAAATAAAAACACGGTTTAATTTTGTTTTTATTTAAATTTAATTAATGTTTTAATTTTATTTCAGAGTAAGAGGCTTATGTTTTGTTATTGGTTTATGTTCACAATGTTTGTTGTTGTTTGGATCACTGTTGTTTTGTTCTTGTAGTTATTCACTGATACACTTGTTTATTGTTTAAAGATCAAAGTTACAATGATTTTAGGTAGCGGTTTTACAATTATGATAGGCAAGAATTTACATTTAATTTAGGAAAAAGTAAATAAGAGAGCAAAGGGTAAAAAGAAATGCAAATAACTGCAGTGTGTGGCCAATTTAAAATGAACAACAGTGAACATTCCGGTATGACAATGAGTCCCACAAAAATATGTATCCCAAGGTTGTTTTGAGAAAAAATATGACCGAGTCCAATATTGGTCGAGCCATCTCTATAATTGTTGGAGAGAAGACCTTAGGCTAGTTGAGTCACTTGGGGTAGTTTGGGGCGTTTATGAGTTTTTGGTTGCCATAACTGTAAATATATGATATGTAAACATTAATACATTCAAATAAATTAATTTAGTTTTTGATTAACACGACAATTTTTGTAATGGGTCGTGTACAGGTTCCGTTGGCGGTACGAGTGTCGACAACTCTAACATTTTGATCGGATCTCAGGTGGGTCTTGATATTCAGACCCAATTTCCACTCGTTGGGTGGCAAATTGTCATCTTTGAGTACTACGAAGTCGTTGACTTTAACATTTTGTTGTGGAAACTTCCATTTGTATCTACGATCTAGCTCGGCGAGATATTGAGTATTGCATCTTTGGCTAAAAGAGTCAAAGTGGTGCACCAACAAGAAAGTGTCCTGGGATCAATGGGGTCAAATCATTTGGGTCATCGTTAGCAGGACTTTAGGGTCTACAATTTAGGCAAGATTCCATGCGGATCAAAATTGTAGATAATTCTTCGAATATGAATTTCATATTGGGGATCATCTTCCGTAGGTGGGCTTTAAACGATTTTACACCTGCCTCCCAGAGTCCGCCCATATGTGGGGCACCAGGCGGTATGAATTTCATTCGATGTTCTGATGACTATAATGATGAGTCACTCGATCTTGAAGGGTTTTTATGAATTCTAGGCGGTCTTTTCTGATGAGTTCTGCTGCGCGAACAAAATTTGTCCGAATATATGAGTGCTGGACAGCCAAGTCTTCCTATGAAGCGAGAAAATGCTGCTAAAAATGCTTGGACCGATAGGTCACTTACAGCTTCTAAATGTATGGCTTTAGTAGCGAAGCACACGAATATACAAACATAACCTTTTGTAATGTGGCATGCGCGACCGGTGAAGTTTTTTACGTCGGAGGGTCCTGCCTAATTTACTCCAGTTTTTTGGTTTTTGTAGAGTACACACGTCTTACAATTTTACTGAGGGTTTTAGTCGAAAAATCCAAAATTATGATCTAATTATTCGGGTCATGAGTTGATTTCCTCCATGCAACGTAATTTTATGAGTAAATTCTGTTATTAATTAGGCCAATTTAGAATTGTAGGGTAGCAGGATCGGACAACGTTAATTGTAAGTTAACGCTGGTGATTGTGCCAGGCGACCATTTGCTCGTATGATACCCATTCGATCCATAAATAATGTTAAGGTCAACAGTTTGCTTTTAAGGCGAAGACCATTTTTGTGAAGCAAAACGTTATACTTATCAGGAAATAGATTTTTCTGAGTCCAAATTAGTAAACGAATTTTTGCTTTACCATTTTTAATTCCAAATTTGTGTCTTGAGTGACGATTTGTACATTGTTGTTTTGGCAGTTTTAGCCATGGGGAACCAATACACCATAACTTATGTGACTCTAATTAACTGGGTAAGCAAATTAGTGGTACCGACTTTTCGGACGATTTCTGAAACCAACAAAAGTGTTCCAGGTACATGGTGGTTTCTTTAGCCAAGATAACACAATTGTAGAGTCAGTCCAGAAATGAGTCTTTAAGTTTGCTCTAATCGGGGTAGCGACAAGTTTTTGAGAGAGGCAACTAGAGTCTTCGATGCAAGGAGTGAAGTATATACATTATTTTCATCGTTCTGTATTCTTATGTACAATACGGAATACGCTTTATCCGAGGCATCACAAAATCCGTGGATTTCGACCAGCCTTAAGGGGCTGTAATGGATCCATCGTGCAATTTTCATTGGGTTGTTGATGGGACAATGTTTTATGAACTTTTTCCATTTTTGTTCGGTGATGACCTCTGTCAACAAAATGATGGCCAAAATCATTTTATTTTCATTCTTCATAGTATGTATGTATGTTAAATATAATACTATCACGCAGAGAAAAAACATGGTTAGGACAACTATTCTATGTTTTTTGTAACAATATTTTGTTGTCATAACCAAACAATTGTTATTTTTATAGAATTTCATCAATATTTTAGTTATTGTAAACATTTATATATTTATGACAATTATTAATTTGAGAATGATTCTCTGAAAAATAATTAATTTTACAACAAATATGTAAATAATGATGAACTGCAAAAATCAATTTTTTCTTGATTTAATCATACAATAAAAGTTTTATTCAGTTTTGTTGATTCAAAAAAATTCAATGTTGAATAAAATCAAAACAAAGGAAAAACAAGTAAGAAAGTATAGTCGGGCGTGACCGACCATATGATACCCTACACCAGTTATGAATATTAAATGTGATTTATTTTTCATAATAATGCAGTTATCTTCTATTACCTTGTTCCGATACATTTAAGCAATTTATGGATGAAAAACTAATTTTCTGAAAGAAGCTTTATATGGGGGCTAGGGGCAAATATGGACCAAGCCTGATAAAATTTTGTGAATATATTTATATTTACATAATATGTTATTGTGCTTAATTTCATCGCTATATTTGTGTTTATAAGTTAATTTTGGACATTCAAGTAATTTTCTGAAGGGGACTTTGTATGGGAGCTAGGGTCAAATGAGGCCCGATCTCTATGAAATTTGGCAAGGTCATCAAGGCTTGTATAAAACTTAGTTGTGCCGCTTATTATCAATATACAGGTATATTTAACATAATTATGAGCTCAGAAGCCCTTTTCGGGGGGTTCTGTTGTATGGGGGCTAGGTGAAATAATGGACATTAACCATTATCAATAGGCTTCGTCCTTGTGCCAAATTTCATCCAATTATCTTGAAAATTGCGACCTGTACCTTGCGCACAAGGTTTACATGGACAGCCAGCCAGACGGACGGACAGACGGACATAGCTTAATCGACTCAGAAAACGATTCTAACAAACCCAATATACCCTCCCCACTAAAGTGGTGTATTGTATTTTCAAACACAATTGTTTATTCACACATTTGAATGAAAAAAACATGGTTTTGAAAAAAAAAAAAATAAAACATTTTTAAATGAATGAATGAATGAATGAATGAATGAATATAATCAGAACGTTATGATTGAACTGATTAATGTAAATTTAAGATATGTGGACATGAAAAAAAACTACTTTTAAAACATGTCAAGTGTTAGAGCAAATTTGTAAAGATTTGTATATATTATCGACGCAGCGCAAGAATAGACTTTAATATTACCCAAATTATTGTAAATTTTAAGCAATTAAAGAGTCAAAATGCTTAAAAATTTTTGCAGCAGAATAGAAAGGGCATTATCGTGAATGGGATTACTAAAGATGTCCAACGAATTTCATACCTCTATGGTTTCATAAAGATCTCAAATTTTTTCATAAATATTTGAGCAATAAATCACACACATTGATTGTTGCCTTTTTGAGTTTTATTTCTAATCAAAAAAATAATTTTTGAGTCGATTGAATAATCACTCAAATTGATTATAATGAATTGAGCAATGATTTTATTCATAAAACACAACAATTTGATTAAGTTAAAAACAATTTTTTTTGTTAAAACAATTTTGAACATTTGAATAAAAATACACAAAAATACAATCATTTTTAGGGTATGAATATTTTTTAATCAGCCATTGCAGTTCTCTGATGTTTACCCATATAATGTTTAAGATATAAGCAAAATACGTTTACTATTAAATGGCATCGCCATTTTTATATCAGTTGTATGGTTTATCTGTACAAGATCGGATTAAATAAAATGTTGTGAATGTGAAAAATATATAATATCTAAAAACATAATCGTACACAACATTATAAAATTTAAAAGAAACATAAAATATGGTACATTAAACAAGTTAGAGTGCTATATTCGGCTGAGCCGAATCTTAAATACCCTCCACCAGCTACTTTTATATTAATACTTTTCTAATTGACTTCTAATTGTCTTAAATAGAAAAATACCAAGATTTAAACAACTTAAATCTATTACGATTCCAATATTAATTGAACATTACAAACGCCATTTTCTTTTATATTTTTATAGCGCTTAGCAATATTTAGTAATTTGTATGTATGCATGTGTGTGTGAAAGATTTAAGGATTTTCAAAATACATATATATAATTTTGTTCTACACAAATTGATAATGCAACTAGTTAAACACGGCTAAAGCGCTTTTAGGGGCAGGACCTACTATGTGAGATATGACCAAATATAGACCGATCGTAAAAAATTCTGTAAGCTTTTAAAATTATGTATCTACATCATTATTTGGTAATAAATACTGTGCATTTAAGTGATTTTCTGGAGAGGTCCTTGTATGAGAGCTATGACCAAATATGGACCGATCGTAAAACAATTTTATAGTGTAATTTATGTATATAAGAGCAATGATTTTGCTAAATGTATGGATATCAATATTTGGTAATTAGTTATGTGCGTTTAAGTGATTTTCGGAAGTGAACCTTGTATAGAACTATGACCAAGGATATACCGATCGTTAAAAAATTTAACATTTATGTGTACAAAAATCGTATTTATGTATAAAAATAGTATTTATTTATATCACTATTTGGTAATGAGTTATGTGCCTTTAAGTGTTTTTTCTGTAGCAGCTGTGACAATTTCACAGTAATATTTCCCTGTATATGAGCAATACTTCTGCCAAACTTTATATGGATATCTTAATTTAGTAATGAGTTATGTGCGTTTAAGTGATTTTAGGGAGGGGACTTTGTATGGGAGCTATGAACAGTTATGGTGCGATCGCAAAAAACTTTCGTCGTAATATTTCTGTATATGTGAGCTATACTTGTACCAAATTTTATATGGATATCCTAATTTAGTAATGAGTTATGTGCGTTTAAGTGATTTGGGAAGGGGACCTTGTATGGGAGCTATGACCAATTATGAACCGATCGGAAAAAAATTTCACAGTAATATTTTTGTGCATTTGAGTAATACTTATACCAGATTTGATATGGATATTTTAATTTTGTGATGAGTTATTATGAACCGATCGGAAAAAACTTTCACAGTAATATTTTTATGCATACGGGCAATACTTATACCAAATTTTATATGGATATCTTAATTTAATAATGAGTTATACGCGTTTAAGTGATTTTCGGGAGGGGACCTTGTATGGGAGCTATGACCAATTATGGACCAATCGGAAAAAACTTTCGCAGTAATATTTGTACGC
Source organism: Lucilia sericata (assembly GCF_015586225.1). Taxonomy (NCBI): domain Eukaryota; kingdom Metazoa; phylum Arthropoda; class Insecta; order Diptera; family Calliphoridae; genus Lucilia; species Lucilia sericata. The sequence goes on from NW_023995891.1 coordinate 50,617, forward strand.
ATACGGGCAATACTTATACCAAATTTTATATGGATATCTTAATTTAATAATGAGTTATACGCGTTTAAGTGACTTCGGGAGGGGACCTTGTATGGGAGCTATGACCAATTATGGACCGATCGGAAAAAACTTTCACAGTAATATTTTTATGCATATGAGTAATACTTGTACCAAATTTTATATGGATATCTTAATTTAGTAATGAGTTATGCGCATTTAAGTGATTTTCGGGAGGGTACCTTGTATGGGAGCTATGACCAATTATGGACCGATCGGAAAAAACTTTCACAGTAATATTTCTATGCATATGAGTAATACTTGTACCAAATTTTATATTTATATCTTAATTTAGTAATGAGTTATGCGCGTTTAAGTGATTTTCGGGAGGGGACCTTGTATGGGAGCAATGACCAATTTTGGACCGATCCATAAAATTTTTTCTCTGAATGAATTCTATTGACAAAACATTTTAATCTGTAAAATTTTGTGAAGAAATCTTCATTGTGACGGTAGTTATTAGCAAAAAACCCATTTTCCGGGAATATGTACTTTTGTATGGGGGGTATATGAAATTGTGGACCGATTCTAGCAATTTTCAGCAGGGATCAAGATCTTATGTGGAAACGAATGTATGGTGATTTTCATGGAATTATCTTGCATAGTTTTCAAGAAAATTACATCAGAATGTGTAAAAAATGCTTATTTTTTTTTTGAGGTTGTTTTAAATTTTGATTCATAACTTTTCCCGATGTGAGCCGATTTTGCTCATTTTCAATACCAAACTGTACCGGATAATAATGAATGTTTTGGGTGAATTTGGTTAAATTATATTGCTTCGTTTTAACGTGAGCGTGTTTTACACAGACAGACAGACAGACGGACGGACGGACATAGCTAAATCGACTCAGAATTTCATAAGGACCCAGAATATATATACTTTGTTGGGTCTCAGATGAATATTTCTTGGTGTTACACACGGAATGACAAACTTATATATACCCTCTATCACCACTGATGGTGGTGGAGGGTATAAAAATTAATAATTAAAAAAAAATTTAAATTATCTTAATATTGACATGAAAGTGTGCTTTGAAGTTTTGTGTTTTTTTAAAGGAAAACTAAAAAAATAATTACAATTTATGCCGAATACATTAGATTAACCATATTATGTTTAATATGTAACCATAATATGGTTACTTAAAACAATAATATGATTACTTGAAACCATTATATGATTATATGAAACCATAATATGGTTACTTGATGCTACGGTTACTATGATGCTACAACATCACATTATGATTAATAAAACTATATTATAATGAAATATTCGGACTATATTTGTAATGAACACAAACAAATGAAATGTTGTAGGACTGAATCAAATGAAACCAGTACTTTAAGAAAGTGTCAAGAGAGGACTGCGGGAGCCATTGAAAGAGCTAGCTAACAGTCGGGCGGGGAGGTTCGGTCCTATCTTAAAACAAAATCCTGTTTGTATACAGAGTTATGTTGTTATAGACTCCCTATTTTTAAAAAGATCTACAAAAATTTGAGAAATAAAGTGGACCAGTATGACTATAAGTTTTCAACAGAAGCCCGTTTATAGTCACATAAAAAAAAAAAAAAAACAAAAGACATATTTTATCCATTATACCCAGATTAAAAGCACTATCAGATGTTGTTAATAGGCTAGTCTCAAAACCCACCCAATCTCTATGTCCTAATGACTATATATATTTTTAGGACCCCACATAGATACACATCTAACTTCTTATCAACCTAAGAAAACACTTTTATTTAATTTAGCCAGACATTATGTCTAAATTCTCAATTTATTCATTTTTTTATAATTAGAATTAACATGTTTAATTAAAAATTTAGGATTTTAATTTGTTTACAAAACATACGCTAACCGCGATTAAAATTCAACTAATATAATATGTTTCGATAAACCAAACGTTTTTAGATACTAAAGGGTTAAAATGATAAATGTATATGAAACTGTGGGAGCATTAATATCTATAGACTAACTATTTAATTCAATGAAATGGACTATTATTAAGTATATTTTGTACTAAACAAAATATATACAAACTTTAAAAAGCAAAAAAAAATGTAAAACGTAACCAAAATATAATTGTTCAATTTACAATCGATGTTGTAGCGTTGTATGCGTTGTATGTCAGCAGCTGCTACAATAGTCATAACAACGTTGTTGGTATTTTCTATGCAAAAGCTCTATACAACTCCTACGACAATTTTTCATATGTTTTTCGAATGTTGTAAGAAAGTTTAGTGTTGCCAAATATTTATTTCAACATATAAACAAAAAATTCAAACGATTTTAGCATAAAAAACGATAAAGTGGTAACACTGAAATCAAAAACAAACAGCTGTTTACCAAAACAAAAGAGCTAAAATTTAATCAAAAACTGTTTATTTATTAGTCTAAAATGTGGAATAAAGAAAATAAAAGAATTGAAAATTCAAAGAAATTAATTTGGTTTATTTCTCATCTTTAATTAATTTAATATTTTTTGATTTTTTTATCTTTTGACATTATTATGTATATTTGTTTTGATTGTTTTTTTTTTCATTGAGAACATAAACTTATGACTTGCTGCAAAGATCTGTTCACAATCACTGTTACTACACTTTAGTAGGTACAATATACAACTTGATTGTGAATTGAACAAATATATGTAAAGTTGTATGTAGCAGCAAGAATGAGAATTATATAAAAAACTCTTATTTTAGAAAAATTACAATTGGTTTGATATCAATACTCATTAATATGATTTACAACCAAATTGATACGATCATACTAATGAAGTAATAAGCAAGTTGATGATCATTATTGCTGCTTATACATTAAAAAAATGATATTAGGGATATTTATAGATTTGTGGACTCACCAAACATGTGTGCTATCGTTGTTCTGGAAGGCCTTCAAGATTACGATGTACATGTTGATTAACGATGAAATTAATTGCTGTAAATTTTTGTAAATAGTCCCCAATATTATCTTTGGTTACTTAAAAAAAACAATTTTAACCTATTAATGCTCACACCTAGGATCTTATGTTAAACTTAATATTTAGTTAGATTATTTAAATTAAAGTAGGATTTTAATTAGAAGATTTAAACAAACATTTGAAACATTATTAATCGATCGTTAGTGTTCTCTTTAAATTAATGTTGTAGTAAAACGTAATGATCATTTTGAGATAATAAAAAAAGCTTAATTGCAAAATTCAAAAATATCAATGATCATTTAGTTTTGTACCATAACAAATTATTAAAATATTTTGATTTTGTTTTGATTTTGGTTTCGTACCATTACAAAAATGAAATTAAGAATATAACAATAGGAGCGCTATATTAGATCATTTAAACTTATTATTAAGTTTACAAATTTTTAAATTTCATTATAAGAATTATATTTTAATTTGTGAAATCTTTCTTCCAGAAAATTAAGGGGATATTTGTTGAAATTTTAATTATGTGTTTGTTGAAAATTTATATGTGTTTTTTTTTAAAAATTTATATTTGTGTTGAAAATTTTAACTTGTTTTTAGAAAATTAATTAATTTTAATTTTGACCATGGTTTGATCCTAGGTTTTTGTAATTTGGGTACATCATCGGAAACAATGAGGAATTCTTAAAATCAAAATCGATTGGTGTTTCAAAACGTGGGATTATATAACCCGATATTGGTTTCGCAAATATAGGTTAGGTAACACGTATATGAGCTATAGGTTTTTTGCTATTAAATGGGGACAATTAGGTGTTGTATACTGGTATTGTGGAAAGATTAAATGTTGTGTAAAGTTGGATTTTGCAGGTCTCCAACCTGCTGATTGCGTCTGCCTATTCCCAGACTGACCAGGTCTGAATTCTTCCTCGTATGATTGATAATCGTATATAGATATTTATCGTCAGATTTGGGAAAGTGAGGTCAGTTGCTACCGTCGTGGAAACCTAGTTAAAAAATTGTGGTGTCTTACTAGGAATTTATTTGTCACTGGTTTTATTTAATTACCTTTCCAGGGTGATACTCGGAAACCTTGGACAGACCTCGTGGGTCTTTGCCAACTTTCTCGCAGAACAATGCTGGTTTTAATTATTGAAAGAATTTAGCACTGGTTTATAAAATTGGTATTATTTACCAAATTTGAATATAAAAAATTTTCTAAATTTGCAAAAATTCTATTAACTTTTTTTTTTTTTTTTGTTAAATATTTTTAATTTATTTTATATTTCTGGTTATATGCCAATTATGATGTAAGCTCAGTTAAGATATTGATCAAAATGACCGAGAATTAAAATTTTCCATAAAATCAAAGCTCGTGGAATGAGAGTGTAAAGTAAAACACGTATAACTTTTTAACAAGTTTTTTAAAATTTGCATATGGCAAGGTCGGACGAAAATAAACCATGTCTTACCGAAACAAGACATCATTATCATGACATTAACATCATTACCTAGATTTATTCATTTTTTTATGAAGTATAATTTATAATTTGTTTTTAGCTCATAATCAAAAATCGGCAGATATAAAATGTTTATAAGCCTAAACCATTATGCCTATTTTCATAACGATTGGATCTCATTTGAGCCTAGTTCCATTCAATGTTTAATTTCAGAAAAACACTTAAACGTCCGTAACTCACCTCTATCACTAGTATTATGATATAATATGGCACAAATATGTTTTATATGAATTAAAATCACACCCCCATTTTATGAAGATCGGTCCATATTTGACCCTAGTCGCCATATAACTCCAGTTTTTTATTTTTATCTATAAATTGCTTAAACATGTATATAGGTCGGCCATGTCCGACTGCACTTTCCTACTCCTTTTGATTTGTTTCCAAAATATATATTTTATAACCTAAAAAAAATCAGGGGAAAAATCTGTCACGTACAATATTTAAAAATGTTTATTATAAAATTATATTAATTTTTTTTATTTTTTATTTAAAAATTATGGATTACTAATGAAAAATATGCCCCATAGTGTAAGAAATTAAAACAAAAAAGATACACCTACAGAATTCGCAGATTTTCGTAAATATTTACATGTACTTTAAAAACACGTCCGTTTTTTGTCACGTATGATATCGCCATATTTTAATCCATATTTTGGAAAACAAGGTTCCGAATGGTATGATTCCTTTTGCAAATATAGTATTCTTTAAATGGAACAGAATGACAAAATTGTTTTTCAAGTACTCCTAATTTTACAAAATCTATACCACTCTGAAGGCGTCACATACAATCGTATGGAATTGCTCATATGTGTTCTCTGCGTGATATTAGATATTTATCAATAATTGCAATAATTTATCAAAAATTGCTATAAAAATAAGTAAAAATAAAAAAATGTGCAATAGCGATGTTAATATTGTCGCAAAATTTTCGTTATTCGGATACTTTTAATAATAATTCAAATTTTATATGTACAAATTTAAAAAAATATATATATCTTTTAATGTAAAAAACTTTAATTAATGAAAAAATTGTGAATATTGTTATTATTGAAAATACATAGAGAACTGGAATTGGTTCTCAACAAAATTACTTAGTCGAAAATGTTCAGAAGTTTTCATATGGGAATTAAATACGTAATTTTCTCTTATCTTCATGTCATCTATTTTCATTTCCAAAATCTGGTCGCCTTAGGTAACATGAACTATGTTCTTCTTTGTGGGCGGTTTCAATCGGGTTTTCAATTTGTCCGAAATGAAGGTTGATTGCAAGTCAGGGTCGATGATAGCTCTCGCCTGGTATCTTTGACCTCTAACTTCTATTTGTACTACTGCGGTGAATAACAGGGTTTCTCTATCTATCTCTTGAGTGAGGATTGAGATTGTTATCTCGCAGGGTCAAGGAAGTAACGTTGGGAATACCTGATGAGGGAGTGGACGGTATGATGGATTCTCGAGCTGCTTGTACTAGGGTGTCCGTCAGAATTACGTGTCTACGTTTACACAGCCAACAGCTATATTTACTTTGGCAATCCTTGACTCTGTGGTCTACTGAGAGACAATTGTAACAAGAATTTGTGACTCTTACTATGTGGATTCGATCATTGACATTATTTTGGCACGTAATTGCTTCATTGCGAAAACTTTTATTTGATTTTGTGGCAATTTTATTTCTCTGATTTTCAGATTTTGATAAGTTGGTCTGAAAAGAGTGAACATTTTTTCCTTTTGGGGCATTTTTTACTGGGTCTGATTTACCGTGTGTGTACTTGGGCGTCATGAAATAACTCCCCAAAACAAAAATGAAATAATTCCCTAAAAATTTGTTCAGAAAGCAAAAACAACGAAATTTGTGGATTTAATTCGTTTTTTGAGGCATTATTTCGCATTTAAAATGGGGAGTTATTTCATTATGAAATAATTCCTCAAAATTCAAAAATTAAATAAATCCCTAAAAATATTTTTGGCGAGTTATTTCATTATATTACCTTTGTCACACGAAATAAAAAATATATGTCTGATAGACGGCCTTCGGCCGGTCGCAAGGGTTTTATCCTCTGGGGTACATTGGACACCGGCTTCGCTAAGAATACACTCTCCCTGTATCAAAAGTGTTCGGCCATAGGCCGGCAATTTAGGAAATCTTTACTAAGCGAAGCCTGTTGGTCATATTATAGAGTGGTAAATCCTTGCGTCCGGCCATAGGCCGGCTATTTAAGAAATATTTATTAAATTATGAGCGACCTACTTTTTTTAAGAAATGTCACTAAAACCGACATATTCCCTAATTTGTTATTTTTAAATGGGAACTTATTTCAGTTTAAAATTAGGGATTTGTTTCATATGAAATAAATCCCCAAAAAATGGGGTGTTATTTCATTTTAATTTAGGAAGTTATTTCATTTCGTTAGGGCTTTTTTCATTTTTGAATTGTGGAATTATTTCATAATGAAATAAGTCTCCAAATTTGGGGACTTTTTTAATTTTTGTTTTGGGGAGTTATTTCGTGGGGAGTTATTTCATGACGCCGTGTACTTGTCCTTTGATAGTTTAATATTTCCCACTGACACTATAGTTTTAAATTTATGAGTCAAAAATTAGTCGAATTCGTCCCATTTTGGAACTTCGGCACAATCTTCACGTAAATTTTCAAATTCTTGTACGAGGGTCCGAGGTAGCCTTTGTGAGCAAATATAAATTAAAAACGACTCCCATGTTGTAGTTTCAATGCCTAATACTTCTAAAGTCTGTCTGCAATCGTTTATTGTGCGTTGCAATTTTTTAATTGGGGCTCCTGAGTCTGTTGAGGCATAGGGTAAGTCTAAAATAATTTTAAATTTCTCATTAACCTGGATCCATTTGTTTTCATACCGCTCTACTACATTTTTCCATGGCAGAATAAAACTATCGTTTGTTAAAAAAAAAACTTTTCAACGTTGCTAATTCTAGAATTTCTTATGTATCTGGCTGTGAATAAATCACGAAAGCTGAGCCATAATTTATAATCCCCAAAACATGTGTCGGTGTCACAAGGTGGCAACCTTATGAATGAAGGGTCATTTTCTGTTGGTACAGTTGACTAACGTTCTGTTTTTTCCACGTTGGCTTCAGACAGGGCTATGATTTCCGCTTTTACGACGCTGATAGGGCTTTCTGATATCGTTCCCGGAATTTATTTTTATCAACTGGTTTATCACCCTCTACTTCAAAGTCCCTACACTCCTTATACGACCTCTTTACTTAAGTTCAAAGTGAGTCTAATTCTACGCGAAGAATTTCCAATGCATGAACATTATCTTCCCCACGAGACCCGGCATATTTATTTTCAAATTCAATTAAGTCGTTTGTACAGTTAACAAATTTTTTGAGGACATCTTTTATAAATTGTTTATTTATTTTAGGAAGAGGTGACGAAATTTTAAATTCAATTTGTGCTAAAAAATGCCTTCTAGCGATTAAATGAGTCGTGTCGTAAGAAACTGAGTCTAATATGTTGAATTAATTTTCCCCGAAAAATGTTTAAAATATGTTGGCAACTCTATCTTCAATGGTTTAAATCCCAGATCGACAAAGAGCTTTGTTAAGAACTTTCTTGCACCCTTAATTTCACACACATGTATAAAAACGATAAAAACCAGTAAGAGAACTTATTTTTTACTCTCTGCTGAATAGCAACCATATGTAAAGGGTCTGTTCAGCTCCACCACAATTTGCCAAGATTGTATGAAAGTAAAACAAAATGTTTGCAAATTTAATGAACGTTATTTATTTATATTTTACCTCGTAGAACCCTGTCAGCAACTCAACTAACTTTAAATGCATTAAAAGTCGACTTTTTCATCAACTAGTTATGGTTGATTTTGGATTATTTTTAATGGAGCCAACTGACTATTTTAACATGGAGATGTCCTACGCAGTAGTCAATTGTCCGACTCTGCATGACTTTTCAACTAGCTTAAAGTTAGTTACTAAAAAATTAGCTTAAAGGTAACTCTTTATTAACTAACTTAAAGTTAGTTGCAGAAAAGTGAAGAAAATAAAAGTAAACATGTCGAAACAAAATGCTCTCCAGATAATTTTGGGGTACTCCCGCATTACATGATAGTTAGCTTGTAGCTAGTCTTTAAAAGTCGGTTGTTTAAGTTAATAAATACCAAATTTTGGAACATTTCTGCATTACATTGTTGTTCGTTTATAGTCAGTCTACTAAAGTTAACAAATAAAATCATAATAATAGAGAAACAAGAGAAAACATATTGAAATACAATTAATTCTCTCCAGATAATTTTGAGGCACTTCTCCATTACATTATAGTTAGCTTGTAGTTAGTATTTAAAAGTCGGTTCTTTACGTTGCCAAATACAAAATTTCGGGACAGCTGTGCATTACATTGTAGTTAGCTTATAGTCAGTCTGTCAAGGTAAAGTAGAAGTGATTTTTTCTCGTAGTCGACTACAAAATTGCTGGCAGGGAAGTAATAACCCCAAGAGCACGTAGTACTTATTTTGACGATCAAAAAAGAAGTGTAGTTAATTTACAAAACGTAAATTGGTGGCAAACAATATTAAGGCACCGTTAACGGTTTAGTCGTTAAAATCTTCCAACAAAGTTGCAAATAAAGCGGAGCTTAATAAGATTCTAACGTTGCAAAAAATAGTATTTGCATATGTTATCAAAACAAATGTAAACCATAAATCGAACTTGAACATTGCCGGCCAACTTGCAACACTCATATCATACATGGACACACTGCAGTATAATTTTACTGCATTACACATTTCAGTAATCAGTAAATTTTTACTGGTTACTGAAAAAAATTTCAGTATCCAGTATATCTCTACTGATTACTGAAAAAAATTTCAGTATTCAGTAAATTTTTACTGATTACTGAAAAAAATTACAGTATTCAGTAAAATTTTACTGAATACTGAAAAAAATTTCAGTAAACAGTAAAAAATACTGGTAATATAAATCTTACTGAATACTGATTTTTTTTTTTCAGTAATCAGTAAAATTTTCAACCAAAAAGCATTATTAGTAAAAAAATATTATATTTAACTAAAATTTTCATACAACTATTATCATATTGATCTCTTTTACTCTCTTTTCTATTAATAATCTAATATTATAATAAATACTTGCAACAACTTTTTATTGGCCGACAAAATTATATAAGATTTAGCCTCTTATATAATTTTGTACATAGTTCTTGTCTTCTGAAAAGATTTATGATCCCAAAAAGTAAAATTTATCGTACTATAGCTACTTGTGATGATAAATATGTATTATTATCCAAAATATGTTGAAAATAGAATTTTCAGTAAATTATTAGATTGTACGGAATACTGTAAACACATTTTCAGTAATCAGTAAAATACTGCTTTTTTTAAGCAAATTTTATTTATTTATTCATTGTTTCAAATAATCATGATTTGTACATAATATCTTAAATATAACAATTATGATTTTTTAGTAATTATTAATTATTATAATTCGAGGACCCATTAAGCCATACGGCTTGTCAGCAGGTAAAAGGAAATTACAATAGCTTATTATTTATTATCGCTTTCATTCATTGCGAACTTATAAAATGTTGTTTTAGAAGTTTTTTTCTTTTGAATTTGTTTGTATTGTTGATAATGTGTACAGGTATCTTGTTCCATAAAGTTGGTAAGGTAACTCCAAGTGTGTTTCTACCATATTCGTTTCGGAATCGTTCCACTTTGAACCTTCCTTCAGCTCTTCTTCTTGTATTGTAGTCGTGGTCTATCACCTTCAGGATTCTGTCATCGTTACCGAATTCGTTTATTAAAGTCATATGATACATATTTTTAACGTTCAATACATTCATAATTTTTGCCAAATCATTGTTAGGTAAATATTGAGTTGTGTTGTTAATCTGTTGTGTTGTGAGTTGTTGGGAATTGTGTTGTGTTGTTGGATTATGAGTTCTCGTGTTGAATTGAATCGAGCTTACTGTCACGTTGTTGTAGTTTAAATAACTGCTGCGAGATGTGTTGAAGTACATATTGTTGCTTGTGTTTTCTGTTGTGTTTATGTTTGTTGTTATTGGTGTGCTGTTTGTATTCTGTGGATTAAGTTCGGTTCCATTGTTTGTGTAGTTTTGGATTGTATTATTTGTTGACACATTTATGTGTATTGTGTTGTTAACAGAGCAATTATAGTTTTTTCTGAGAATTTTCAGTATTTGATTTTGGCTATTTCGTATTATTCGGCAATGTGTAGAACTTCCCCAAGCTGCAATACCATGCCTTATATATGATTCTACTAGTGAGAAGTACACATCTTAAAATACTATATGGGGAGCAGTAGCTTAAATGGCATAGCATATATGCTGATTTTCGTAGTTTATTCTGTAGATTATCAATATGATTTTTCCATTTAAACCTGCTGTCTACATATACTCCCAGATATTTATGAGTCTACTACTTCGATTATTGTAGAGCAGCTTTCGTCTGTTCTTCTGGGGTTTAAGGATTTTTCGTGCAAACACTAGTTGTTGTGGTATATTATATTATTTGGTGTTGGTGGGATATGTGGTGGTTTGATATGCATTAGCTTTGTTTTTGCTGCGTTTATTATTAATCCATTATCGTGGCACCATTTGGTAGCAGTGTTCAATTGATTTTGCATTAGTTGTATTGCAGAGTTGATATTTTCATCGGAGACTACTATTGCTGTATCATCCGCATAGGCAAATGTAGTTTTTCATTGTTGGGTACAGATCATTTCATTAGCATATATTATATACAGAATTGGACCCAATTTAGACCCCTGAGGTACTCCACCGTCCATTCCTACTTCCTCGCTATATTGTTTTTCAATCTTGACACGATATGATCTACAATGGAGATAATTTTTGAACCATTTCAGTGTGTTTCCCCTTATTCCTATTCTTTGTAGCATTTGCAAAAGTTTGTTGTGTGACAGCGTGTCAAAGACTTTGCTAAAGTCTATGAATAGAGCCAGACAGTGCATACCTTTACTTTAACAGGCATTTATATAGTTTGCAAAGTTTCCCAGCAGTTTATTAATGTTTTTACCTTTTTGGAAGCCGTATTGATTTTCGTTTATAATTTTATATTTTCCAATGAAACTTTAAAGTCTTTTGACGACAATTTTCTCTAGTATTTTTTCGATTGCAGGAAGAATAGCAATAGGCCTATAGTTGTTGTAATCAGTTTTCCATCCGGTTTTATAAATTGAGTAAGGTTGGTATGGTAGCGTTTTCTAAACAGGAATTTACAAGGTGTGTTAACACCGGTGTGAGAACAGATGCATTTACTTTTAGATCTAATGGTCTAATGTTATCTGCACCAGCGCTTTTTTTGGTGTTGAGAGATTTTAGGATATTATAAATTTCTTCCTCATTTGCATATTCCATATAAAATTAGTTATGGAGTGTTCTTTCAACATTATTTATTGTTTTAATGTAGAATTTTTTAACATTTTCTTTAAAATTTATAGCGAATCCGTTTAAAATATTTTGTAGTTTATCTGTTTAAAAATTCGTTAAAATTGTTTCATTGTTATTACTGCTGCGTATACAAATGGATTTGTTTGTTTTTTTTTTACGAATATGTGATCAATACAAGTGTGAGTGTTTTTGTTTATGTCTTCACGAGTATTCTCAGTTACAATGTTCTTCTTCTTCTTCTTCTTCTTGTTTTATTATGTTTTGAAATATCAATATTGATATCTCCTACTAATATTATCTCTTGTTATACCCTCCACCACCATCAGTGGTGATAGAGGGTATATATAACTTTGTCATTCCGTGTGTAAAACCAAGAAATATTCATCTGAGACCCAACAAAGTATATATATTCTGGGTCCTTATCAAATTCTGAGTCGATTTAGCTATGTCCGTCTGTTTGGGTAAAACACGCTCATGATAAAACGAAGCAATAGAATTTAACCAAATTCACCCAAAATGTTCTCCATTTTCCTAAGTTGTTTGGTGTTGAAAATGAGCAAAATCGGTTCACCCCGGGAAAAGTTATGAATCAAAATTTAAAACAACCTCCAAAAAAATAAGCATTTTTTACACATTCTGATGTAATTTTCTCGAAAACTGTGTAAGATAATTCCATGAAAATCACCATACATTCGTTTCTACAGAAGAGCTTGAGCACTACTGAAAATTGCCGGAATCGGTCCACAATTTCATATACCTCTCATACAAAAGTACATATTCCCGGAAAATGGGTTTTTTGTTAATAACTTCCCCCACAATGTCGATATCTTCACAAAATTTTACAAATTAAAATCTTATGTCAACAGAATTCATTCAGAGGAAAAATTTTATGGATCGGTCCAAAAATCCTTAAATCTTTCACACACATACATACATGCAAATTACTAAATATCGCTAAAGCATATAAAAATATAAAAGAAAATAGCGTTTGTAGTGTTCAATAAATCTTGGAATTGTAATAGATTTATGCTGTTTAAATCTTGGACATGAGAAAACTTATTTCTACAATTATTTAATCAATTAGAAAAGTATTAATATAAAAGTAGCTGGTGGAGGGTATTTAAGATTCGGCTCACCCGAATATAGCACTCTAACTTGTTATACCCTACACCACTTTAGTGTGGAGTGCTGATGTTTGTAACGCACAATAATATTGGTCCTATATCCACCTTAAAGTATACCAATCGGCTCAGAATCATTTTCCGTCCAAGTAAACCTTGTAATCAAACTACAGGTCGCAATTTTGAAGATAATTCAATGAAATTTGGTACATGATCTTCTATTGTCGCAGGGAAGCCTGTTGAAAATGGTTAAGATCGGTCCATTATTTCACCTAGCCCCCGTACAACTGAACCCCCCAATAGGGCTTGTAATCCTTGTAATCAAACTACAGGTCGCAATTTTGGAGATAATTCAATGAAATTTGGCACATGATCTTTTATGGTATCGTAGACGAAAATGTAGTTGAAAATGGTTTACATCAGTCCATTATTTCACGTAGCCCCCATACAACTGAACCCGCCGAATTGGGCTTTTAAATTCATAATTATGTTTAATATACTCATATCTCGACAAAAAGCTGCAAAAACCAAGTTGTATACAAGACTTGATGCCCCTTACAAATTCCATAATAATAGGTTCTCATATGACCCTAGCCCCTATGAAAAACCCCCATCAAAATTTCACTTAAATGTCCACAATTTTATTCAACAATAAACGGCTTAAGTATGTATATCTAAGGCAAGGTACAATTGAACTTAAATGCTTTATTATGGCAACTAAATCACATTATATTTTTGTCAAAGGTGTAGGGTATTATATGGTCGGCCTCGCCCGACTATAATTTCTTACTTGTTCTTTTTTATTTTTTTTATAAGAGCTTCTAGTTCGCGCATTAAATCTGTACCTTGAGATCAGGGGGACGATAAATTGCAAGAAGGGAGTATGTTTTACTGTTTGTTTTGATTTGAAGGTACAAGACATAGATAATACACATAGATTGCCAACTCAAGCTTTACGACGAAAAAAAGAGCTTTCTCTCTTCACACTTACATGTTCTGTGTGAATTCAACACAAAGCTACAACAACAAATATTCAATATTTCAGGTCCAAAATTCGCACAAAAAAACGATTCGGACACAATTTTTATAACACAAACACATATTATTTATTTTTTTTACAATTTTTTTAATGTATTTTCTTTATCGAAATCTTTTTAATTTTCACAAACCAAAAAATTATTTTTTCAATTGTTTGACATTTAATTTTTTGTTTTTCTAATTTCAAATTGAAGGTGAAGAGTAGCATTTCTTAGTAGTAAACAAATTTATGATAATCCAAGAAATTAAAGATTTTTACATTTTAACAAATATAGAATGCATGAAAAATATTATCATGCTTTTATAAATGCTATCTACAATTTAAAATGTATTAATTTAAGAAAATTAATGCAATAAAAACATTGTAATATTACTTCGACCGATTTTATACAACTACCCAGCTAGCATTTTCTTTCAATAAAGGGTCTTCCGCGATTGGAGGTGGCGATTAAATTAATCTTCCACGATATCGTATTCCAATTACGAAAGTTCAACGCAACGGGAGTAACTGTGTCACAGCCGCGACTCTTCTCTATGAATCGTCTACGATGTGTTAAAAAGAGTCTTGACACAATCGTCTTAATGAATCTTCTACGATGCGATAAACAGAATCTTTACACAATCGTCTTAATGAATCTTCTACGATGCGATAAACAGAATCTTTACAAAATCGTCTTAATGAATCTTCTACGATGCGATAAAAAGAATTATAGAAGAGTCTTGGAACGATCGTAAAGAAGATTTTAATTGATCCTAAAATGCCTAAAAATATGCTAAAAATAAAAAGTATTGATATTCGTTTTATACTGTTTATTGCATTGGCATTTTTTGTCAACTTTAAATAAAAAAAAAAAATTAAATATAAATTTGAATTCAATGATGAAAATAAATACATACATATGAATAATAGAAATAATTATGCAATAGAAAAATTATTAAAAAATAAAGTTATTTTTATAAATTTGAATTCAATTATGAAAATAAATACATATGTACATATGAATAATGGAAATAATTATGCAATAGAAAAATTATTAAAAAATAAAGTTATTTTTCAGCCAAATCGTCAATTTTCTTGGCTTCATCAATCTTTTTGGTTCGGTCACTCTTTCTGAGACGGTCACCAGCATGAACAAAATGTTGTTGTAATACCTTATTTATACCTGCATCATCAGCTTTCGGAAATTTTGAATGGCAGACACCTTTAAAAAGAAAATAATTAGAATTCAGTAAAATCATGTTATAAAAAATACTTACTTGTTATAATTTTCGTTATATTGAATTCCTGAATACTGGGCTTACTTTTCGTTCCACGCCAACTCAATTTTGCAGCCACATCATCGCTCAGCATTTTTTTAATTGCATTCCTGACAAACGAGTTGGAGCTGTCGCCACCCACTTTACCAATAACGTATTTCTGTAAAAATTTTGATATGAATATATGTATATATGTATGTTTATATTAAAAAATATGTATATAGACGGATAATTATATACATACCAATTGAGCTACAATATCCACGTTCTCTTCTATTTGTTTATGTAATTCTTCCAACTGTTTTACAGTTTTTATGGGTAAAGGTGGCACTAAATTGGTTTTAATTTCCTCAGAATAAATTAATTTTAACTGACGCACTTCATTTCTTACGGTTATCACTTCCTCTGTTAGTCTGCCGATTTGCTGTTTTAGCGTGCGCACTTCTCCTAAAATCTCCGTCAACATATTTTGTTTACTATCTGAAAGAATTAATGTAATATAAAGTATAATGAATGAAATTATGACATTTATAATGTTCTTATACCTGTCTGATTATCTGGCGGTTTGTTTTGTATTTGTTGCAATTCACTTCTTCTATATATTCAACTGGAAAATTATCGCAAACGGATGATGTTTCAGTGAAATCCGATTCAACCAATTTTTCGAAAGAACTGACTTTCATTGGGACATCATCGCAATCAGATGTTTCCCTGCCTTTAACTTGTTTTTTGGATGATCCCACTTCATTATAAGCAGACTCCATCATATTTTTTGCTTCTCGTTTGCTTTTTAATCTTATTGCTTTATTTGATAGCATTATAAATTATTTTATATTATAAATTTAATTTTTGATTTCTAATAAAACACTTTTTAGTTAATACACTTAGTATTTATAAGAAACTTTATTAAAAATTAAATTTTTAATTTAATAAACTTCAAAAACCACTTTTTATTCTTACTTGTCTCGACACTGATTATAAACTGAGTTGAAAAGAAGACAAAATAATTTGTTTTTGCTAAACGTTTATACGTATAACGGTAAAATTCGCCCAACTATCTCCAGAATCCGTAATCGGCGATTGTTGCGTAATATAAATAAACCGGTTTGACAATAATATATGCATCATTTGGAAGAGTAAAATATGATCGTTGACTAACAACAATCCTCCGATGATCGCTAAAATACATAAGCGACGATTAATTCGTTCAACAATCGCCAAAATTACTCGCAAAAGCATCTTTTGGTTCATTAAAATATATATTTTTTTAAATAATCGTCAGGACGATTATAAAACGAGTCACAAAATGAAACAATCGTCTGGAAGATTGAAAAAAGATTCACAAAATGAGGACAATCGTGTGGACGATTAAAAAAATAGTCGCAAAATCATCGCGCTCGCCAATGAATCATGTAAATGCTAGCTGGGTATACGTGGGCATTGTATGTGTGGTAAAAAGATTTTATACACTAACACTTCTAAAGAAAATTTTACTAACCCTACAAACATTTTCTATTGCGGAAGTTACCCGTGTGAAACTTCCAAACGTGCTAAAAGCTCGCCAGCGATGTTGCGGTGTCGCCAGTCGGGAAGAACTGATGCCGAGCTGGGGAACGTCCAAGAGTAACGTGTAAGATACTTCTGGAAGACCCGCAGAAGAAACTTTTAGATGACTCTTGGAAGTAAGATATTGCCAAAGACTCTTCTAGAAGTGACTAGGAAGTCACTTCTTGAAGTGACTACTTAGTATCATCTAGAAGTGTTCCTATCTTATCTTCTAGAAGATGAGTTTTCTCTTCTTCTAGAAGATGAGTGTTCTCTTCTTCTATTTGAATACTCACCAAGATAAAATCTATAAAAATAAATCTAAATAAAATGAAATTTTATAGTTTTTATTGAAATAATTGAAATTAAAATAAAAATAATTGATTTAAGAACTAATCTAAAAAAAGTAATATATGTACATTAGACCGACTCACAAAAAATGGTGCTTGAGTTACCCCCTCAAAATATTCGCTGTTATGTATGTATGTATGTATGATGTTACCCAAGATATTTTCGGTTAAGTGTTGTCCATTCGTGAGCTGGACAGTTTTAAAGAAAATATCCGTATGGGAACACGATTCTTCATGTTAAATTCAATATTTTACCCAGTTTCAAAAAATCTTTGTTATGTTTTATAATGGTTCCCAAAATATTTCTAGTCTATCGATGGACGTTCGTGAGCTGAACCGGTTACAAAAAAGTCCCTTCTTAGTTTTTTTTTTAAATTATACAGCATTTCTTAAACAATACTTATATGTATACAGTATGTGGTACCCTGCAAAATCTTTGCTTACAATGATTACCATTAAGTACTTTATTAATGACTTACTTTGTATGTAAAGTCTAAAAAAAATCAAAATAAAGAAACAAACAAACATAAAACAGTTACTTTTTCTTTTTTTTCCTTTTTTTGTGCACACGATATCAAATATCTATTTTTGTACAAACAGAAAATAAAATAGTATTTGTGTGTGAAAACTATTATTTGACGCACAATAAAACAGCTAAGCAGTGGTGTAGTGAGTGGAGCATCCAACTGGCAGACGGAAGGTATTGAGTTCAACCCCAGTCTGTGTCGACTTTTTATTTTTATTTTTTCATAAATATTCTATAAATAACTCTACTAAAAAAATAACTTATTTCCAACCAAATAATATTGACTTACTTTTGGAACATCTCAAACAAAAATAAGTACTTTTTCTAGTAGAATTGTAAGCACTTTACTCGATGAATTCTGGTGATTTTTCTAGTGAATTTGTAAGCAAATATTTTGCTGGGTATCATTTGAAAGGTTTGAAGCCAAGTCTAGTGGTGCGCAAAATTTGCTAAATTGTGCATACATTTTATTTTTCTTAGTGAAAAACTTAACAATTTTAAATATTTTGGAATATGCAATTATAAGCAGGCGGTTATTTATGATTAATACATCATTGGACGCGGCTTTAAAATATCTTTAACGATACCCCGTATTGGATATTTTGTTTCAAAACAAACAAAAATTAAAAAAAAGTAATTCCAAAATACCTTTTTTTAATTTGACCCAGCTCACGAACGGTCATCGCTAGACTTAAAATATTTTGGGAATCATCATAAAACAAAGCAAGGTAAATTTTGAGAGGGATAACAAAAACACGTTTTTGCTTTCCATACAGAGTGAGTCGGTCTAATGTACATATGTTCAAAGTTTGAACATATGTACATTAATTAATTTAAATCAATTTTTATTTAAAGAAAATATCTAAATTTATAAGTATAGTAATTTATAATTTTATAAATTTTAAATTAATTAACAATTTCTATTAGCAATAATTATCAATTACTTTATTTACTTTTGTCAAATTTAAACACAAAAACATACAATATTTTAAAACAAATTGCATACAATAACAAAGTCTTACTGAACAAACAACCCATCAAGTTTTATTGTTCAGTCAGCTTGATTTGTACCAGGGATGGCAAATTTGGTACGATGGTACTTTTTTTGATACTATTTGATGTTCAAAAGTACCGTGATACCCCCGAGTCTTATTTGATACTCTCAGGCCAATATCTCAACGTCCGGTTATCGTTTAACAGGTGGATATACTGCCGGTTAAAATAATTTTTGTATGTAAAATGTCAATTTATCGTTATGATAAAACATAATCAGACAATGAGAAAATGGGGTCAAAGTATCTTTAAAAGTTCAAATTTGAAATTCTAAGAATGTTTTGAAATCTAGTTTTAAAAGCCACTTTTTAGAAGTATGTTTTGCAAATAACCAATGCAGCTCATTTCGAATTTTTATCTTGATTGACATTATAGGAATATTAATCTAATTAAATTCCATTGTTAATATTATATGAAAAAAATTACCAAAAATTTCAATTTTGAAAAAATATTTGACTTTAAAACTAATTATTTCCAAATGATAGAAGATCGAAGGACTCAATTTCTATCTAATATAAAACGATATGTTTTGAAATTAAGAATTTAACCATAGATAATAAGAGAAATTTTTTGGTGAAAATTATTTGGACTTTAAAGCAAATTACTGTTTCATGTCATGGATGGTCTTATGTATGGTTTCATGTGTAGAATTTGATATGACTATTGATTTTTTAAAAAATGAACACCTATGTACATCGAATTTTAATTTAATAACACATATGTATATTAGGGTGGCCCCAAAATGGAAATTGCTGATGTTCCCACCAAAAATGAAAATTTAGTTCATTCTAAGATACCATTTCTCAAAATTTTTGTCCTGACGTCAATATTTGGTCAGCTGGATCAAAGGATAAAAAGGCCCTTTTAGGGTTTTTATGTTATTTTTTTCGCATTTTTGCAAATTTAGTATCATATGAAAGGTCCTTGGGAGACGATTTCAATGACATACACAAATTTGTATACAACACCAAAATGATTACAAATGTCGTAATTTTTCGGGAAAATTTTAAGTTTTTCATATTTTTACATAGAAATATATAATGTAATTAATTGAAATTATTATATTATAAACCTCACCTCACCTAAATTTCACCGAAATGGTTTTTTCTGTTTTTCGAAATTCTTTATATTTTGTATTTTATCTTAATATTTTAAACTCTATTTTGTCCCAGGTATTCTGTTAGCTATATTTATCTAACATACTTAATATGCATACGCGTAATTTCATTAGCTTTACAATGGTATATAACACTTTATTCTATTATCAATAAAATTTTTCAGTTTAACTATTTACCAATGTCGGTTTTTTCTAAATGTTGATTTTTTCGAATATCGAATAATCCGGTTTTTTAACTTTTTAAAAGCCGGTTTCGAATACTTTTATTTGCTTTGTATTCAAAGATTACTTCAATTAAATTTTGAAATAAATAATAATACAGCCTGTCTAAATTTTAAAATATTCGAGTCAAGAAACTAGAGTATATTTTTCTAAAGCACCTTTGGTTAAACTTTTTTGATTTTCCTAATTAATTAAAAAAAATTATTTGTAAAATTGATTGGAATAATTGTTGGATAAAATTTTATCAATCTTAAGATTATATTCCAATTACAATAATTAATTTGGCGCTGAAATATTATAGCAGTGTTGGAATGCCAATGAAAATTTACTAAACAGGGACTTTAGAATAAACTAGGATTATGATTCTTCCCAATTTTTTACATTAAAGAAATAATGTTTATTTTAAAAAATCAGTTCGGGTCATAATTTTTTTTCAAATTAAACTAGATGTTTTAATGTATAATAAAAATCCGTCTTCTCTGAATTTGAAAAATATCAACCGGTTTTTTTCAAATGTCAACTATTCGAACTACTCAAAAACCGGTTTTTGAAAAATGTCGAATAATAGATCACCCTACGGTATATATAATACCTTTTCTACTTCTGTTGTTAATTATTTAAAAATGTCTAAATTGTGAATGTGTATTTAAAAAATTAACAACTTTCAGCAAAAAAAAATATTTTAGTACTCTAAGATCCAAAAAAGTACCCTCTGAAATAATTTTTGATACTGAAACAAAATCTCATTTTCCATCCCTGATTTGTACTAACCAATCAAACTATCAGTTTTTTTTACGTCCCTTAGTAAGAAAACGAAACCAAGAACTAAGCAATACGTAAGCAGCACACGCAAATCTGTCTTTACTGTTCAGTCGTTGTGTTCAGTTCGGATGAGTTGAAAAACTTAACATGGCCGCTGCTTGTGTGTGTGGCTGCTGAAGGAAAACAAAACCACTTGCAAGTTATTGCAGCAGTGCGTTGACACAGTTGACTGACTTCAGTTAGCTTGTGAGGGAAAAATAAATACTTGAACTTTCTTCAGTTCAGTCGACATTTAAAAAAATAAAACTAAAAACTAAATATTAAACCCTGGTTCAAACATTTAGAATTATTCCTTTATAATAACATAATTTTCAGGAAATCTGTATTAATATTCCAACTGTTGACTGGCATACTTCCAAAAATTGTAAAACGTTGGACTCTAAAATATTTTTGTAGTTCTTCATAAATTTTATGATCAATCCATCAAATTGTAAGAGTTATATTTTGGAACGCATTAATCCTTCAACGAAATAAACAGAAATAATGTTATAATTAATATTGAATATACATACTTTTGTATTTATTGAAATTACCTGTTATGCTGTAAGAAGCAATAAAAATAGGATTCTCTTATGATCAATACATTTCCTACCAAAGTTTAAACGGTCAGATCCATTTTTTACATTTTCTGCAAATAATCGACATTTTTAATGGAACTGCGTGATGAAATAAGACATATATAACTTACCAGATCCCTTTTTTATATTTTAATTCGGTTAGAAGTATTTTAATAGGGGGTACAATATTAGCTACTGCTTACTAAAAAAAAATAAAATAATTAAAAATTAATTAATTTTTTTATTTGTTGTTTTGAATCAATAAAAACATTACCTTTCATGAACATTTTGTAAATAAACTGTTAATTAAACCGTCTATAAAGATCTGAAATTACAAAGTCATGGATTATTTTAAAAATTATTTACAGTCACTAACGATAGAAACATCTTAACGACCCTAAACGGGATATTGCTTTTGACACCAATACTGCAATACTATTTTTTGTTTGCTCTCCTCTAATTAGGGAGTTATAGACTTTCAAAAACTTAAGAATATTAGTATCATATAAAGGTCATAGAAAGACCTGGTGTTAATAACTAAAAAAGTACCTATAATTAGAATATGTAATTAAATCCAAAGCTATATGAAAATTAATAAAATTGTATTTAAAAAATGTGGTTTTATTATTAAATATCTTATATGGGCAATTTCGTGTCAAGTGACCCAAGTCAAAAAATAATTTATGTATGTAAAACAGTAGTATTAATTTGAATATAATGATTCCAGCTAGCGTTTAAATACTTTAAGTAAAATTTTAATGTTTTTTTGTTACGATAATGAAATACAAATAAAATTTTAGCTCAAAGTGATCATACGTGAGTTAAGATTTAAATCAAATAAATCTAAATAGGTTAAAAATGAAATGTTGATGATATGAAAGCCGAAACGTACAACTTGAAAAAGTTTTTAAATGCTTATATCATAGAATATTACCGTAGAAGGCCAACTCTTCCGGAAAAAACCTAACTCAGCTGTCAAAAAAACCTAACTCTAAATATGTATTAGTAAAATTTTCTTTAGAAGTGTTAGTGTATAAAAGCTTTTTACCACACATACAATGCCCACGTAGTTGGCGTAGTTGGGAAATAATATTACAATGTTTTTATTGCATTAATTTTCTTAAATTAATACATTTTAAATTGTAGATTGTATTTATAAAAGCATGTTAATATTTTTCATGCATTTTATATTTGCTAAAATGTAAATTTCTTTAATTTTTTCGATTTTCATAAATTTGTTTGCTACTAAAAATGCTACTCTGCACCTTCAATTTAAAATTAGAAAAACAAAAAATTAAATGTCAAATAATTAAAAAAATATTTTTTTTTGGTTTGTGAAAATTAAAAAGTTTTTGATAAAGAAATTATAATAAAATAATTGTAAAAAAATAAAAAATGTGGGTTTGTGTTATAAAATTTGTGTCCGAATCATTTTTTTGTGCGAATTTTGGAATTAAAATATTGAATATTTGTTGTTGTAGCTTTGTGTTGAATTCACACAGAACATGTAAGTGTAAAGAGAGAAAGCTCTTTTATTCGTGGTAAAGTTTGAGTTGGCTATCTATGTCATCTATGGCTTATAACTCCTAAACCAATTAAGAGAGAGACGAAATTTAATATAGAAACATTTTTAATTAAACATATTAGACTTCGTTTAAAAATAATGGAAATGGAAGCCGTTTAGAGTTGTTAACTTATTCCTAAAATATAGTCGAATTTTAATGTAAAATATTAAAACTTACTTTTTAATTTTATTTATATAATCCTTGAAGATAATTACTTTTTGGTATATATTTAATAAACTGCACCAATTAACAAAACCTTCTTAAATGTTTATTAACAGTTGACTTTTAACATAACACTGTCATATTGTTTTTTATTACTTAAGATTTACAATATATTAATTACACTATTTTTCTATGAACACTAAATTCAATAACTCATTTAAGTTTTACAATGGATAATTAAAACTGAACATGACTGAACAAAACACAAAACATCACTGAACTTAGCAAAATTTCTGCATTATTTATTTTTATTTTTTTTTCGCGTTCACGCTAAAAAATGGAAAATAGAATAGAATAGAAAATTCGAAATCAATGTATATTGTTTTTGTAAAATGTGCGTTCTCGTCTGACAATCGTCCAGAAGTGTTTCTGACGTGGCGTCTGGGGTGATGCGCAATAGTATTGTCTTCTAAATGTTTGAAGGGAATACATATTTAGAGTTAGGTTTTTTCCGGCAGAATTGGCCTTCTACGGTAATATTCTATGGTACAAGAGTTCAAATGATTTAGTGTCAAACGAAACTTGAGTATATTTAACATATAATATTACCGTAGAAGGCCAACTCTCCCGGAAAAAACCTAACTCAGCTGTCAAAAAAACCTAACTCTAAATATGTGTTAGTAAGATTTTCTTTAGAAGTGTTAGTGTATAAAAGCTTTTTACCACACATAAAATGCCCACATAGTTGCATAAAATCGGTCGAAATAATAGTACAATGTTTTTATAACATTAATTTTCTTATATTATTACATTTTGAATTGTAGATTGCATTTATAAAAGCATGTTAATATTTTTCATTCATTTTATATTTGCTAAAATGTAAATTTCTTTAATTTTTTTCGATTTTCATAAATTTGTTTGCTACTAAAAAATGCTGCTCTGCGCCTTCAATTTGAAATTAGAAAAACAAAAAATGAAATGTCAAATAATTAAAAAATTAATTTTTTTGGTTTGTGAAAATTAAAAAGTTTTTGATGAAGAAGTTATAATAAAATAATTGTAAAAAAATAAAAAATGTGTGTTTGTGTTATAAAATTTGTGTCCCAATCTTTTGTTTGTGCGAATTTTGGAATTAAAATATTGAATATTTGTTGTTGTAGCTTTGTGTTGAATTCACACAGAACATGTAAGTGTAAAGAGAGAAAGCTCTTTTATTCGTGGTAAAGTTTGAGTTGGCTATCTATGTCATCTATGGCTGCGTGTTTCATTGCCTTGTGTATATTGTTTTTGTTTCTTGGTGTATTCAGTTTCGTATGTTTGGATGGCTGTGTGCATAGAATATTACCGTAGAAGGCCAACTCTCCCGGAGAAAACCTAACTCAGCTGTCAAAAAAACCTAACTCTAAATATGTATTAGTAAAATTTTCTTTAGAAGTGTTAGTGTATAAAAGCTTTTTACCACACATACAATGCCCACTTAGTTGCATAAAATCGGTCGAAATAATATTACAATGTTTTTATGGCA